>NC_069006.1:24910655-24917715 GCF_001194135.2 Octopus bimaculoides
GCAGGAGAAGATGGGGTGGATGAGTTACAAGACGATGTGTTGGAGCCTGAATCCTGGCGTTGGAGTGTAGGAACAGACTTCACCAGCTTTATAATGCTTCGCCGAGAGTTTTTGGGAGAACCTAGAAAAATAGACATACAGAGGAGTGAGGAAACATTACTTGACATTAGGGGTCAGGAAACATAAGAATGACATTAACCCAGATTAAAAAATCAAAAACAACAACAAATTGGTTTTAGGCTTCTTTCTTTCCTTTTTTTTTTTTTTAGTTTTCTGCCATGATATTACACAACAAACAGACAACAATGAACAGTGATTTCTGATACAGAACAACATACCATAGAGAAAACCACAAAACAAATATAACAACAACAACAACAGCAAATTATGATTGCAAAATGAAAACCATTGAAGACAATTGGGGGGTGGAGGGAGAAGGGCAAAGGTGAAATATTTAAACAAACAAATTATTTTAACTATGTTGTCTGGAACTATTTTTGGCTAGCTTTTAATATTAAATTTCAAATCACATCTACCGAGAGGAGAAACTAGTGACAAAGTCTTATGTAGGTCAGCAGTTCTTAACCAAGGTAAATTAGGGAGCTACGGTGGTATTTTAGGGCCCTATGAAAATGTTTCGCTAATCAGCAAGATTTCTTTCTTTAACACTTAACATAGTCCAACATGTTTCTGGCCATTGAAACATGTTCTCTCAGAACCTACACCAGTGAACCTACACAAGTACACACACGTGTGACAAACAAAATAAGTGTTTTGAAACATAGAATGGCTATGGAGATCCACAAGAATAAAATAGGATGCAGGTACTCGATGTTACAAGAAAATAGTAGCTAAATCACAATTAAATAACGCCATTATCTTATAAAAAGAAGAGCAAATTGATAATGCAGTCCATGATACGCTACGACTAAAAATTAAAAAAAAAAAGATATAGATGGTCATGGCTGGAATGCCTTTGATCATAAGGAGGTGTACCAGATCATGGCTGGCCTGGAGCTAAAAACAAACAACAAAACTAACCAAGAAACTATAGACATGAACAATTTCAATGTTTAATGAGACCTGGCTAATTAGTCAGAAATTAATGATGAATTAATTAGTAGATTGAATTGATTAGATGCTAAAACGTGACAGCTAGAACCCCCCCCCCCACACACACCTCTGCTGCTTCTCCACAAATTTGCAGAGTATACATCTGCACGTGACCCTGCTGAACATACCTCCATGCAGTCATGATGGAACAGAAAAGTCAGCAAACAGCACCTTTTCTCTACACAATTTTTGAAGTCTCAATCTTGAAATATTGTAACACCAGGTAAAAGGACTAAGCAGCAACCTGTGTTTTTAAATAACTTACATTAAGGAAAAGAACTGAAAGATATTTGTAAGAGACATGTGAGAGGATGGGACATGCCGGACATGAGGTCACCACAGAACACATGCAACAGTAGAACATTTGATGCAACTCAAAGACCAGGTTTGAACTAGGAAGACTCGAAATGGATGGAATGGTAACAAATTTAGAAAATACACTACAGAAATAAGACAGCAACATTATAAGTAAGCTTGGATGAGAAACAGCGAGGGACAGGAACATTCAACAAGTCTCCAACGGACATATAAAAGATATATATATGTACAGGACAACATAAACAAAACAGTATGAGGAGACTGGTGAAAGATGAGAAGAGAGAGTGAAAATGAAAACAGTACATAACATACATTGAACTAGATGACAAAAAGGCAAAGATCATTGCACCCAAATATGATTGCTAAATGCTGTTTGATAGACGAGGACAAATAGAAACACAAAGACATTGATATGTCATGAACAGAACCAGAACATAAGTAACAACAACAAAGAAATACAAACAAAAAACAAGCAAAATAACTTTAAGAAATATCAAATTGTTGCTTAACAAATAATCAAGAGCAATATTTTGTATTGTTTTAGCTTCTTGTAAAATATAAACATTGCTCAACCATTTTAAGAGCAGAATTTCTTTTCATTTGACCCTTTAACGTTCAGATTACTCAATCAAATGTCATGATCATTTATTCACATTGTTTTGAATCAACCAGGCATTATCTTGTAGCTTTCAGATTTCAATAATGTGATTGTTTGGACATAAAACCACTCGAATATTCAGGCCAGAGATGGACTATTTTCAATGGTAATGGGTTCTTTTAGTGAGAAAGGAAGAGCAGTGCCTTTGACTGTTTGTATGCCTTCTGACACTGGTGGGATGGAGGGAGAGATGACTGCCAATTGGAGGTCAAACCCAAATGCTTGGAACAGAGGCACCAAAGCACACAAGGTTCAGGCAGTGGTGTTAAACCGAAGAAGAGATGAAGTCTACAAACCAATTCCTTACAGTGCTTCACTGTAATATAATAGCTACAATGAGACATTATACCAACATTGGTTAGAACCGAAGACATTTTTTGTAGGTTTAGAGCCTGTCAAACCATCCTTTTTATGGCAACTCATTGGATGTGTTAAGTAATAAACTATTCAATATGTTTTTTTGTGTTATGTTTCAGTACGCAATCGGGGTTCTAATCAAACCAGCCCCTATTTATTGTGAGATATGCAGTCCCGAAAGTTTAGGAATTTAAAGTATGTAAGTCAGTTGGCCCTCATTTATTGAGAGAGATAAAATCTCTAAGATTTAGAAATTAAAAGCATGGTTAGTTGATCCCTGTTTAAAGGGAGGCATAAAGCAAGATTATATTTAGTTTAGTCTAAGACATGTGGTTGGTTAGTCCCTATTTAAGAGGAGACATTTTATGCAAGATTAAATTTAGAAATATAAAATGTAGTTAGTTGGCCCCTACATATTGATAGGCATCCCTAAAATATAGGAATCAAAGCATGATTAGCTGACCCCTATTTAAAGGGAGATACATTATGCAACATTGTATTTTGTTTAGCTTAAAATGTAGTTAGTCCTTATTTACTGGGAGACATCCCTAAAATTTAGGAATAAAATGCAGGCAATTAATCAGCCCCTGTATATATCAGGAGACATCAGGAAGATTTAGAAATTTAAAACTTTGTTAGTTGGTGCCAACTTTTTGAGAAATATCCCTAAAATTTAGGAATTAAAAATACAATTGGTCAGTTATTTGTTTGAAGACATTAAAGAGTTTGTTGAGAGACTGGAAAGCTGTACCAAGATGGTCAGGTGATTGGTCAGAGAATTTTTTTCTCGAACATAGATGTTGTTTACCTGTTTGGTGATGAATTGTTCAGTCTGTGTATGTAGTTGCTTCTCTATAAATACAAAAATTTACAAAATACAACCACCATACAAAATGCCTCGAGCTATTAGAATGACCGCTAAGTGAGGGGAGGGAGTAAAGATGTCCCTAGTATTCGCATAAGTGCAGCAGTACATACATACAGAAGCGTGCCTGCACACCCACGTACATGTGCCTACATATATATACTCATCCACCCTCACTTGAAACACACACAAAAAAAATAATATATATATACCTGCATACACGCTCACACACTCGCACAAATGATGGCGTGGGTTCCCACTCCGGCATCCGAAACTCGGAGTTTTATCATGGCTACCAAATAATTGTCACATATTATTTACAGATAAATTCCTCTATTTCCATAATATCAAGGTCTCTTTCTTTCTTTTGTTGTTTTTTTTATCAAAATATATATATATATATATATATATATATATATATATTCTTTTACTTGTACCAATTATTAGACTGTCGCTATGCTGAGGCACCGCCTTGAAGAACTTTTGCGAAGCGAATTGATCCCAGAACTCATTGTCAGGCTCCTTTTGCTGAACTGCAAAGTTATGGGGGTTGTAAACAAACCAACACCGGTTGCCAAGCAGTGGTGGTGAACACACGCGCGCGCGCTTTCGCATGCACACACATGACGGGTGTCTTTCAGTTTCCTTCTATCGAATTCACTCCTATGGCTTTTGGCCGGCCTGGAACTCGTGTGATTGGGAAGCAAACTTCTTACTTCACAACCACACATAATGCATGTGTATATATGTGTATATATATATATAAAACGGTGTATAAAGGTAACATAAGTGGCATATCTAACTCACCATACTTTAAAGGAAGGCTGCAGGTATTGGGAGCTCTATTGGCACAATCGCGATGGCATTTATACCTGGAAATAATAAACAAATAACTTGAACTGACAAACAAAACGTTTTAAAAAGTTACTTTTTCTTCTTTCCTTTATAAATTAGCTATGGCCCCATGAGGAACAGAGCTGATGGCCTTTTGCTGGTTGGAATATTTTAGCTGCAAGTTTCATCTTGTGACACAGCCTCAAAGAGAAAAACCATTTTATAAATAGTTTGTAACACAGCATTACATCGTGACAAGTTACTAAATGATTGTAACACAGTGCAATATAGTACATGTTACAAAGACCTTGTAACACAATACAGTAATCCCTTGATTATCACGTGTGTTACATTCCCCTACCCCCATAGGTGAAAATCTGTGAAGTAGAAACAGTACTGTACTGTATATTGTTTTTGTTATTATTTTTGTAATTTGTATATATTTATTTTATAATAAATGCAAAACAACACCACGGAGGAATCGACGTAAGCTTAAATAATAAACTGCGATATGGCAAGGGGTTACTGTATAGAGACAAGGTATAGAGTTTGTAACAATACAGGAATATTTGGATCATGATCATAAGGTCAAGAGTTCAAATACTGGTGGCGTGTTGTGTCCTTGAGCAAGACACTTTATTTCTTGTTGCTCCAGTCCACTCAGCTGGCAAAAATGAATTGTACCTGTAATTCAAAGAGGCCAGCCTTGTTACATTCTGCGCTTTGCCGAATCTCCCCGAGAATTACATTAAGCGTAGATTTATCTGTGGAATACTCAATCACTTGGACATCAATTTCAGGAGCAGGCTGTTCCGTTGATTGGATCAACTGGGACTGGAACACTCAGCCAGTTACATATCGACAGAGTTTGTGACAGTATGATACAACGATAACTAATCCACGGCATGTGACACGGTTTGCGATAGGCTCCTTTAGCAATACTTTGTGACAGTTCAATATGAGGTAGGTGTGGTGGCTTCCAGAAGTTTGTGACACAACCCAGTAGAGAGACAACTCAACTTGTTTGTGGCACAGAACTAATCAAAGAGAAGGATAGAAAAAACATGCAACACTTACCTACAATCTTTACATATTTTTCCAAATAAAACATGCTTCCTACAATAGTCACAGATCTCAAACATAGGTTTAATGATAAATCTGAAATAGATTAAAGGAAAGTATGGGATTAATGTGGAAGACAGTAAGTTTTGTCATTCAGAAACACACAAAGACTGTCAACTTCACTTTAAACCTCTTTTTCTAAAATGGTGTGTCATAATTGTCATTACTTGAAACTGTAACCTGTTCACAAGTGTAAAATATTGCTACATCTGAAACTTCTGTGATGTAGGCACAGGAGTGACTATGTGGTAAGTAGCTTGCTTATCAACCACATGGTTCCAGGTTCAGTCCCACTGCATGGCACCTGTGGCAAGTGGCTTCTACTATAGCCTCGGGCCGACCAAAGCCTTGTGAGTGGATTTGGTAGATGGAAACTGAAAGAAACAGATTCTCATCTTTTTACAAGTGAATGAACACAAGGTCTAACTGCAGTTTGGCAACAAGGACCACAAGAAGGGGTTTGAAGTGTTTTATGTATTGAAATTTTTATTGTTAAGTATTCAGTTGTCACTGTTAATTTGAAAATGGGAAAACGAATGGTAATAGATATCATATTATAGATTTGGGATAAGTACCAGGAGAGTGAGAGAGAGAGAGAGAGAGAGAGAGAGCATGTGAGATAAAAGTGAGAGAAAGAGAGAGAGAGAGAGAGGAATGCACGTGTGTACTTTGGCCATATGTTACACAGCAAACATGAAACGGTTATTTCAATGGCCCAGCAAATCAAAATGACCTTAGAGATATGGACATAGGTGAGCATGATGCACTAAACTTTATTACAGGCAAGATAGCTTTTCAATTTTCTTTTTCTTTTTTTTTTCAATAAGACAGCAAAAGAAAATTAAAAAAAAAACACAGGCAACAACAACGTTTGTTGATATTTTTTTTATATAAACCTATTTTAAGCTCAAAATTAAACACACAACAGCTGATGATTTAAATCATCATCATCTAGTGTCAGTTTTCTATATTACGTAAGTTGCACAGTTTGACAGGACCCAATGAGTCAGAGAACTTCACTGTGCTGCAATGTTTGGAATATTTTCTACAGCTGGATGCCCTTCCTAGTGCCAACCACTTTACAGAGTGGCACTGGGCACATACTTCATGGCACCAGCACCTGTGGGGTCACCAGAAAATTTGCAGGACTAAAGATTCACCTTCACCGACTGAAAAATTATATAGGGCAGGTGCCCTATATAATCTTGGAACGAAATGGTTTTGATTTACTGTCGGGTGACTTTTGGCCAACCCTGTATAAAGCTTTCCTGTTATAAGCCCTGAGTTACTCCTAAGGTTGAATAAAAAAAAGTGGGAATGTGTATCGAATACGATGCATGGACACCGGGGGAAATTAGTCTTCTGTATCCCATAACGATACACAGAAGAGTCAAAGACTTAAAGCAGGATATCCGACTACTATTTCTAGCAAGTTAAGCGACCACATAAACGCAGTCTTGGTCATATCTTACCCCATTCACCCCCAAAACTGCGGAGGGGTAGGTGTTAATGAGGTTATTAGGAGCTACACATTGACACTTGCATCGCAATAAATTTCACAAACTCCAGCTGAATTCGAACCAAGTTTCTCTTGTTTTGCAAAGTAAGCAGCATGTGTGTTCCTCGTCAGTCAACTTGTTTACAACCAAACGAGTTTACTTTATATCGCTGACAAACACGGTTTACATAACGCACACACACACACACACACACATACCCACACACTACACACCTATACACTCGCGTCGACATTGTAACTAACGAAACTTTTCTGTACAACGTACTTCCATTGC
>NC_069006.1:24917993-24921601 GCF_001194135.2 Octopus bimaculoides
CTCCAATCATACAGCTGACATGTGTTGCTTGTGTGTACATCTTCCTCCTCCTCCTTCTCCTCCTGTTGTTGCTGCTGCTCCACCACCACCACCACCACCACCACCACCGCCGCCGCCACACGCACCAGATCAATGCTTCTTGACGTCATCACGCCATCATCAATTGTTGTGTGAGTGGGCAAATAGCTGCGATTTGATGCACAGTCCCAACAGTATTTCCATCATTGTCAACTCCTCCGCCGCCACCACCACCCGTCATCATCCATCATCATCATCATCATCGCCATTACCATGGCCGTCACCACCACCACCACCAATCATCCATAACTGACGACCATCTCCGTTTTAATGACGACCCATCATACAACTTTTCTTCTGTTTATCAACATCGTTAGACACCGACTCGCCGTTTGTCACTGCGCGTGCGTATGATACAGAGGAGCGCAGGTTCGGTCCCCGCCAAGTCAGAACTATTTGGAATTGCCGTCACAATCACCGTCATCATTACCTTCGCTACAAGCATCATCATCGTCATCACCATTACCCCTTCCTCGCCACCATCATCATCTTTCTTTGCTACAGAATGTATGTAACAAAATATATACCGAAAACTGCGGTGTGGAATCTTTTCTATACACGACCGAAGCAACAAGTGCAGTGTTAAAAGTGAAAAATAACCCGACCAAACATATTCGCAGCGCGACTAATTGTAATTAGTGGTAAGTGCTACTGATTTCAATGAAAGGAGAAAAATGGAAGTGGTGGCATTCATTCCTTTCCCTGAACGTTAGTTATACAAGTACAGTAACTGCAACTTTGCTTCCTTATCACTGAGCTGAGGGGCTGCACCAGACTCCGGTCTGATTTGGTGTGATTTTCTATGGCTGGATGCCCTTTCTAACACCAACCACCCTGCAGAGTGTAACAGGTGCTTTTACGTGCCACCAGTACAGGCACCAGTTGCATGAAACCAGTATCTGCCATAACTGCGATTTCACTCAGCTTGATGGGTCTTCTTCTCAAGCACAGCACAAAGTAGAACCTATCAAGCGTAGTGGAATCCTAGAGATGGCAGATACTGATGTCATGTATAAGAATCCAACACACACACACATATACATACACACATGTAAAAATATACAACATAGCACACCTAGCATCAGTACAGGGGCTGTAATGAAATGAAATATGGGGGGATTTAGAGGTGAACACAGAAAAAAACAAACAAAATACATCACAGCGAATTGTTGCTCATTTTAAGGATTGGTGAGTGGTCAGAAAATGTTTGTTAAATAGAGGAGAGTGCTTAAGCCAGTCCATGCCATGGTTTGGATGTGGAAGAGAAAAGAAGGGTGAGGCCCATTAACCATAACTGCAGCTAGAATCTAACACGAGAATGAATGAGAAATAGTTGAGCGAATGCCAAGGAAACCACAGCAGTTTTTGGCAACAACATCAACATTCTAACACGTGTTTTTCACTGCTAGTATGGCGTTAGCTGGATTGGTAAAGCATCCTTCAAGTTGAGAGAGAGAGAGGTAGGGTTGTGTGAGTGTGTGGATGTGTGTGTGAGCGAGTGAGTGAGTGAATGTGTGTGTGTGAGAGCGAGCAAATGTGTGTGTGTGTGAGTGAGGGAATGTGTGTGTGTGTGAGCGACTGTGTGTCTGTGAGTGAGCAAGTGAGTGTGTATGAGTGAGCGAGTGTGTGTGTGTATGTGAGCGAGTGTGTGTCAGTGAGTGAGAGAACAGAGATGTTGGTGGAAGGGGAGGAGGGCAACCAAAGTACACAAATCTATGTAATAATTAATAATAATTAATAATAATAATGATGATAATAATGAATTTATTACTATACAACCACAACAAAAATCCAAATATCTATTGTATGTCCACAGATTGAAACAGAGCAAAAAATGAACATGGAGGTAATATACCAACAAAAATAAGTGTAAATATCTCCATAGATCTGAGGGGACCTTTAGGAGCTAAAGATTATATCTAGTTCCATAGCATAAGCGGATAATAGATAAAATATCAACCTGGATAGGCTATCAGTCTACTTCAGATCACATTTCCTGCCCTCAACAACCAGAACTGAAGTACAGGAAATGAAGTACATAAACAGAGAGCAGTTGTGTGTGTGTGTATCTTGTGTCTGTATTTGTCCCCCAACACCACTTTTTATGTGGCACCTGCACGGGTACTTTTTATGTGACACCAGCATGGGTGCTTTTTATGTGAAACCAGCATAAAAACATCTAATGTATGTGAATCAAGTCCTTGCTTACCTGTGGTTTGTAGATACCATAATATTCTGGTCTGGGGCTATAGGAGATTTAGGAACTGGAAGAGTATCTAGAGAAAAAGAACATGTAAAAGATCTGTGATTAAACAAAAACCAGGCACTGCATTGGGATATTTAATATAGGGTGGGGAGATCATCCTGGAGGGGCCAGTTTGGGTTCCTCATGATCAGCGTTATGTGTGGCCCCAGAGCTGACTTTATGATCAGGAAATATACAAGGCAACAAGTGTGCGTGTGTGTATGTGTGTACATATCTGAAGTTAGCAGTTTCTTTTCAAACATTTGTATATATGTGTCTGTGTGAACTTAGTTGTTCATTTGCTGAAGGGTTAAAAGCACAAAAAACTCAAAAACCCCACACACGCTGGTTAGGAGAAGAGTTAAACAGTGTCACTTACTTGTTTTGTGATATTCTTTCAAACTACTTGGATCAGCTTTGTATGGAGGAGATCTCATTGCAGGCGAGAGAACTGGGGAAGGGCCTTGGCTGTTTCCCCCGGCCTCCGAGCCTTCTGTTGAAGGACGGCGATTTATTAAAATTTCAAAACTGCCTCCTAGCTTACTGTTCCCGGGCTTCTTTTTCTGTCTGGAAATTTTAGAAAAGAAACAAAAGAAAGAAAGAAAGAAAGAAAGAGAAGGTTAATTAAATACAATTTTGAATACCAAAATATGAGCTTTTCTGGAAATACAAGAAGGCTATTATGCTTTCCGAAAACCATTTTTTATTTGAGGAAAAACAATCATTTGTTGAAGTTAATCATTATTAGACTGAGTTGAATGTATTAACACAAAAATGGCGATTACACAGGATATTAACTTATCACTTGCAGGGAGTTGGTAGACGACTAGAATCATTCAACCATTTTGCCTCATTCCAAGGATATGGATGTGTGGTAAGAAATTTGCTTCCCAACCACGATTCCAGCTTCAGTTGCCCCATGTAGCACCTTGGCTGACTCCTACAACCCGAGGCCAACACAAACCATGTTAGGAGATCTGGTTGACAGAAACTGAAAGAAGCCTCTATGTGTGAGTGTGAAAGAGAGAGAGAGAGAGAGAGAGAGGGGGGGGGCTGTGTTTGTGTGAGACAGTGTCACTGTCATTCATTTCTGATATCTGACCAATATAGACTTGTCTCATACATGATGGTGTAGAATGTAAAACCCAGCGCAGGTACTCACCTCACAGGGTCGATGTTTGTAACTCGACTTGCCAGCTGAGATTCACAGGATCGACTTTTCTTTAGCGATGAAGCATCTGGAAATAGTTGAATCTTTTTCTTGGGGGGAGGTGTACTTGGGTAT
>NC_069006.1:24921617-24926387 GCF_001194135.2 Octopus bimaculoides
GCCTCTGTGTCTTTCTTTTGGGTTGCGCGGCACGGGTGATGATGGGGTGCTTTGCGGGGACGTGGGGATGTGGAGCGGTTGAAAGTTTTCCGAGGGAAGAGATGACGTGGAAGGGCAAGAGATATATTTCGGGGATCCGGTATCAACCCCACCCCCGCCGCCGCTACCACTGCCTCCACCACCACCACTACTCCCCCCTCCTCCTCCTCCAGTGGTACTGGTGCTGCTGATGCTGCGACTGTTACCACTGGCCCCCTCATTGGCACCACTTCCCGCAGTACCCTCACCCCCATTACTATTTCCTTCACCGTCAGCAGCTTCAGTGTTGCTGCTGCTGCTGCTGATGTTGCTGCTATTAGCAACACTGGATGACTGAGATGGTGTGTATCGAGTCCAATGAAGCTCAACATCGTTTTCATCACAAGAATCTCCTTTAATCTGCTTGTCTGCAAAGTGGAAACAAAAAAAAGGGTAAAGAATGTCATTAAATTAGAATTAAAACAGGAGTAATTAACTCCTGTGGCACCGTTAAAACATTTCTAAATATGAAAGAAGAGCATTGGTAGTTTGCTTGAAACATTGTAATGCATAAACAGAACAATGAGTGAAATGCAGAATAAAGAAAGTTTTTAGCAAAGCTAAAAAGAAACCCTTTATATATTGTGTGCCAGAAGAGGGGCCCTTACACTTGATATATGCAAGTTTTTAAAACTTCCGGAATTGTTAGAAAGTTTTTCTTATTTCTCATTTCATTCATTTTGAAATATCTTAAATTCAGTTCCAAGATTACTTTAAGCCTTTAGCATTCAGATTAATGCCAAACGACTGGCTCCCGTGCAGGTGGCATGTAAAAAACACCGTTTTGAGCGTGGCCGTTGCCAGTACTGTGCAGCCTCTTGGCTTGCCAGTCCTCAGTCAAACCATCCAACCCATGCCAGCATGGAAAGAGGACATTAAACAATGACGATGATGATGATTACCAATATATACATATAATTAACATTAACCCCTTAGCATTCAGATTCCTCTGTCAAATATAATGCTTATTTATCCATATTGTTTTGAATTAATCAGGCATTGTCTCATAGCTTTGAGATTTCAGTTATGCAATTGTTTAATTTTAGAATGGCATTGTAGGGTAGGTGTGAGAGGCTGGATCTGGGCACTGTGAACACAGAGCATGTAGAATATTTGGGTTAGATATGGCTGGCTTAAATGCTAAAAGGTTAAGTCAAGAACTTCCATCAATTTCTGGAAAGTTCCTATCGAAGGGGTAGGTTTGGGTTAAGTGGTCCATACATGAAAGTCTTCTCCCCTTTTCCACGGTCACTGATAATGTCTGAGTGAAAGATAAGGTTGATTACAGCATGTAGGTTGTAGGTGCTGCAGTCAAAACAAAGAACTCTAACACACATTTGCATTATGTCTCATCCGACACAAACCGTGCTGCCATTACACTGCCATGGTTTGGTATTGTTTTTTTTTTTTTTGTTTTAATTGACCTCCAAGGACAAGAGACAAAGCTGACCTCAGAAGGATTTGAACTCAGAATGCAGAGAACTGAAACAAGCGGTACGAAGCATTCTATTCAAAATTCTAATGATTTTGTCAAATCACCTGAAATTAATTAATCAGTTTCTTTTAATTAAGTTGAGCTAAACAAAAAAAAGAAAAAGTTAATGAAAGACAGTTTTGTGAATGGAAATCCTTACCAGTCCAAGCATTTAAATGTTTTAAGGCCGTCGTAAGTTCCTGAATCGCTTCCTTTTCAGCATTATTATCACGAAAGAGAGACCGGACTTGCTCTTCGTTCATTTTCAAGAGAGACGTTAGTAAGATTCCCTTGTTTACAATCACCTGAAATAGGACAGAGACAACAACAACAATAACGACAATCAATCTAATTAATAACAATTCATTACATAAGCCACACAACAATGACCTACAATTCCACACTTGTATCCATTTTATTACAACCCCCTCTGCCCAGGATGGAAGACAATCAGCCTCAGATGGCATTATTTGAACTCAGAATGCACCTTTCAAGCATTGGGTCTCACGGAGGCACTGTGGCTGATGCCAGTGTCGCATAACTGGTACCTGTGCCGGTGGCACATATGAGGTACCTTTCAAGTGTTGGGCCTCATGGAGGTAATGACAAATGACTGAGATTTTTGGCAATAAGCGATGCTTGAGAAAAAGACCCATCAAGCCAAGTGAAATTATAGCTGTGGCAGATATCGGTGTCACACAACTGGCACCTGTGTCTGTGGCACGTAAAAGCACCCATTACACTCTCAGAGTGGTTGGCGTTAGGAAGGGCCCCAAAACCTAGCAGTTCACCAGAAGCAACCAACGAAATAAGTACCAGGATTTAGGAAGAAAAAGAAAGAAAGAAAAAAAAAAAGGGGGTATTGATGAGGTCAATTCATTCGACTGAAATTTCCTCAAGGCAGCGCCCCAGCATGGCCACAGTCTAATGACCGGAACAAGTGAGAGAAAGAAGATGAGAGATAATCGGGATTTCAGGAGTTTTGCAAAATGCTTGAGGTTGACTGTTGTTAAGCCTGAGATATCATTTGTGTTAGGAAATGAGGGAACCCTGGTCAAGATTTTAATCACTTTAATACAAGTAGTTTTAGCTGGGGGGGGGGGGGGGATATTTCTTTCATACAAACAAGAAGAAGAAAATAAAAAGGTTAACTTACAGAGATTGCTTGTTCATTGATACCAAAAATGTTGAGCCATTTCTCAATCTTGGGAAACTCAGCAAGACGCTGATCGTTAGCAAGCTTGGCCTTAATGACTAACTGCTGACTAAACAGCTTGATTAACTTGCTCTGAAATTAGAAGAGAACAAACACGAATAGAAATAACATTACCAAAACAGTTTGGTGTGGAATTCATTGTTAAAGGAATATTATTATCATTATTATTATTATGATCATCATTATTAAGGTGACCAGCTGACAGAATCATTAGAATGCTGGATGAAATGCTCAGCGGTATTTTGCCATGGTTGACTTGGCCTTTCATCCTTTCAGGGTCAATAAATTAAGTACCAGTTGAATACTGAGGTCAATGTAATCAACTATTCATCTCCCCCAAATTTCAGGCCTTGTACCTTTAGTAGAAAGGATTATTATTATTATTATTATTATTATTATCATTATACTTCTCAGAGTATGCTCAACCTTGTTTGCTCTGGTAGATTCTGTGAGATAAGACAGCAGCCTGCTGTCAGAGATCTCACAGGGTCTCTTTCCGCACTTTATAAGCTTTAATATTTGGTTGTTAATTACCATGGGAGACATTCGACATCCATGAACCAATCTCAAAATTATTACTATTATTATTATTTTCAATTTGATATAAGCAAAAGATGTCAACAGATACAAGAATGGAACGAGCAGCTCTTAAATACAGGAGTCACGCAAGACTAGAGATACTGTTATATGCCATAATAGCTTACGTAGGAAATGGTACGAAGCTTGTCATGTTTACGGTGCCTTAATTATAAGATATTTCAAAACAACACACACACATACAACAACAAAATAATTGTCTTAAATAAATTTATCTGCTTTCCAAATATTCCGCATATTGTCTACAATGTAAGTTGTATGCAATGACTGTACAAAATGAAAACCTAATAATAGAACAGACGAACACCAAAGCAATGACAGCTTTCACAATAGATAAGGAAATAAAACATATATAGGTGTGTGTGTGTGTATGTGTGCGTGAGTATGTGTGTGTATATATATATATATATATATATATACATACACACGCACCTATATATGTATATGTGTGTGTGTGTGTGTATATATATATATATACGCACATGCGTACAATGCATGAAATTCTAATTTAAAAATTAAAAGCTAAATATGTTTATCTCAAAAAAAAGAAAAAAGAAAAAAAAAAGAACCATTTAACTACCATTAATCATGATGGCTTTAAATTTTGGCACAGGGCAAGCAGTATTTTTCTCTTTTTGAGAGGAGGGGAAGCCATTAAGATTGACCATGGTACTTGACTGGTACTCTTTTATCAATCCCGAAAGAATGGTGAGAATATAAAATAAAACACAGGCAAGATGCTACGAAACATTTTGCCCAGAATGCCAACAGTTCTGCTAGTTCACCACCATAAAAAAAAGAGGGGGGGGTCCAATTTTGGCACCAGGCCAGTAATTTCCCAGAGTCGATTGGTTTGACCAAAATCCTTTAAGGCAGTGCTCCAGCATGACCGCAATCAAATGATAAACAAGTAAAAGAATAACAGAATAAGAATGTCTATATTCATGTATTCATGGTCGTTCTCTTTAAATCTAACCTTGCTCTGGGTAGTACAGCTGTTACAAAGTACATTTGATAGTGTTGTAGTCAAACAGAGGTGGTGGTGGTGGTGGTAGTTTTTGCTTAGCAATAGCAGCAATGAAAGAGATAAAAAAGTGATATTTAAAAACACTACAGTACAACTGTGTTGTTGTTTTTGTTGTGTTTTGCTGTGATATTGTTATTGATCTTAGGTTTGTTGTTTTTTTGTGTAAAAAAATTCCTGGAGTAGGGTGCAGGCATGGCTGTGTGGTGAGAGGTCTGCTTCACAACCACATGGTACCAGGTTCAGTCCCACTGCTTGACACATTGGACAAGTGTCTTCTACTGTAGCCTTGGGCTGACCGAAGCCTTCTCAGTGGACTTGAAAGACAGAAACTGAAAGAAGCCCGTCATATGTGTGTGTGTGTGTGCCTCCCCCCCCCCC
>NC_069006.1:24926397-24928686 GCF_001194135.2 Octopus bimaculoides
CCACACTTGACAATCAGTGCCGGTGTGTTTACGAGCCCATAAAGTAACAGGTTTAGAAAAAAATAAAGTACTGTGGTCAGTACATTCAACTTAAAATTCTTCAAGGCAGTGCCCCAGCATGACCGCAGTCTAATGATTAAAGCACTAATGGCTGTGCTCCAGCAAGGCCACAACCTCTGGTTGAAACTGATAGAATAATAGACTAACAACATCACTGTCACTCAATTGGTGTTATGTGAACACACATGGGAAGTAAATAGTCATACATGCATGCACACACACATACACACATGCCTTCATTGAGCTTTTGTGTAGCCATTTTGCTGGCAAGTCATTGGTCAGGCAAGGCTATAGAAGAAGACAGCTGGTCAAGGTGCTAAGCCAGTGGTTCTCGACTGGGGTCCACAGAAGATTTTGTTAAAATTTATCTGCAACAAATTGGTTACATTTCTACAATAGACAAAATATTTTCTTTAACTGAATGCAGTCATCAGGAACACCAATCTTCCTCAGTTCAACCAACCACATCGATACTGGAGCTGATTTTATCGATCTTATAAGGACGAAGATTTAAGTGGATCTGGGTGGGATTTGAACTCAAAAAATAAAAACAAAAAAATGGATAAAGACTAATTAGATACCGAAAGTATTTTGCCTGATGGTTCAGTGGTGCTTACCATCCACCATAAAAATATAAGACAACAACAACAACATTTATCCACTGTTGCATGTGTTGAAAAGAAACCAACCCAATTAGAAGATTGTAGGTCAGTGGGGTAACTTGTGTGTGTGTGTGTGTGTATGTTTGTGTGCTTCAGTGTGTGTGTGTGTGTGTGTGTGTGTGTGTGTGTGTGTGTGTGCATGCAGTAAACAGTGAGTGCCAATTGGAAGTTTATGCATCTAAGATCAGCACATAAATTCCATTGCAATGTCGAAAAGCTGTCACTGCTTTCCACAAAACCACTTTCAGTGTATTACTATTATTATTATTATTATTATTATTATTATTATTATTGTTGTTGTTAAAATAGCTGCTGTGAATTTAGGTCACATTTACATCCAACACCAAACACACACACAATAATCAAACCAACAACACTGACAAAATTTACTGTCAACACAAAACAGTCAGAAAAAGTTTTGTCTCTTCTTTTTCATTTCTATTTCCAGAACTTTCTAACAGAGTATTTTTTTTTTTTTTTTGCATGATGTTTTTCACAGCAGCTCTTGTAATTAACACTACCCCCCAAATACAGTTGTTCTGATCCCTTCTTACAAATAACCAAAATCCTTAATATGGTTATTCTGACCCCTTCTTACAACTGACCACATCCCCAATATACTTGTTCTAACCCTTTCTTACAACTGACCAATTCCTTAATATGCTTGTTCTGACCCCTTCTGACAAATGACTCTACATCCCTAACACAGTTTTATGAGCCTTTTGAAAAGCTCATAAAATAGATCCTTTACTTGAAAAACAGACTGGGATTAACAATAGGAAAAGCATTCAACCATAAAACAATGCCTCAATAAAATATTCCTCAAACCCAACTTTTTTTCCTGCATATTAGATTCCAATACAATCATAATCTGTACATTCTGAAAGGTATTTGTAGAAAGTTTCATTAAAAAATTACCCATTTTTCAGGAAGTTATGAGGAAACAAAGCAAACACGTGAGAAATCTCTAAAACTCCTTCCCCCACCCCATGAAAATTTTTTCTCTCAACAAATTCCGATATAATTGGATTCTACACCATCTGAAGCATCTTTGTAGAAAATTTCACTAGAAAAAAAATATCTATTTTCCTGCAAGGTATGAGGAAACAAATTCATCTCTGCATTCCACTGCCATGTGCACTTAATATAATTGTCAGGCAGAATCGATGTGACACAGAATGTCTCTTTTGGATTACGTATGGGTAGGAGATGCCTATACAGTGGACTGCAGTGATCCACAAGGAAGAGAATATAAATAGCTAATGAGGTGGGTGGGGGGGTCGAATTCAAAGTGAAAGAGGAAGGCCAACCCTACACAGAATCATTTATAAACTATTCTAACCTTGAAAACACGAAACAAACAAACAAGCAATGAATGTAGGTCACATTTATTTCATTGCTGTATTAAGAGTGGTGGATTAGTGAAATTATCAGAGCATGTGGTAAAATAAGACCTGGTATTTGTTTTGGGTCTCTACATTCTGATTTCAAATACCGTCAAGGTCAACTGCACACCTCTTCTGTCGGGGGAGGGGTGAAATACAGTACCAATTGAGTACTTGGCGGG
>NC_069006.1:24928696-24930365 GCF_001194135.2 Octopus bimaculoides
GGGTCAATGTAATCCACTTGGTCTCTCCTGTTAAAATTTTGAGCATTGTGCCTCCATTGCCCTTTTATTCCCATGAAGGGAATAATACTACTGTTGTTTAGACCTTGTTTATTCCCTTCATGGGACTGTCACATTAAGTTGACAGCATACAACTACTTCAACGTATTACTACTGCATAAATCTCTCTGAGAGATTTAGAAATGCATTATTTCTAAAATTTGAAATCAGTGAATGCATTTCACTAGAATTATTATATGTTTACAAGAGCTTGACAAGCATCTTCAACTAGCAAGTCATGCTACTCCAGACTGATGACGAGCAAAGACTCAGAAATATGTCTCTGGATGCAGGCTTAGCTAAGTGGAGGTGCTTGTCTCCCCCCTTGTAAACATAAGGACACAGGAAATGTGTCAAGGCCGACAGGAATGGGATGAGTCGATTACATCAACCCAGTGTTCAACTGGTACTTATTTTATTGATCCCTAAAGAATGAAAAGCAAAAGTGGCCTTGACGGAATTTGAACCCAGAACATAAAAAGCCAGAAGGAATGCGACTAAACATCTTGTCTGGCATGCTAATGATTCTGCCAGCTTGTTGCCTTAATTAATAATTACTTCTAATTTTCCCTTATAATTGTTTCTAATAATTTGGACGAGACACAGAAACTAAACAAAAACCTTCTCCGATTCTAGGAGTGGTGAAAATTTAAAAACCTAGACACTTGTATCGTTGCCATTAACGTGTTAGCTTCATTATCAGATGTGGTAAGGCTTGAACCAGGAACTGAAAGCACATGTCACAGGATGCTAAACTCATACAGGAGTCAGCTTACCACATCACTGAAAATAGAACAGCTGGCCAACTTATTTATTCAGAGGTCAGAGTGCATTCAGCTGCAAATACGCACATTGATGTGCACACGTTTCCAGCAGGCCAGATTGTTGGTTCTGTGAAGGAAATTGGAGTAGCGGTTAGGGTGTTGCACTCAAGATTACAAGATGGGGGGAGGGACAAACAGACGCACAGATATATACATACATGCATATATATATATATATATATATATATATATATAATAATAAATAAATACAACGGGCTTCTTTCAGTTTCCATCTACCAAATCTACTCACAAGGCTTTGGTCAGCTCAAGGCAATAGTAAAAGACATTTGCCCAAGGTGCCATGCAGTGACTGAACCTGGAACCATGTGGTTGGGAAGCAAGCTACTTACCACACAGCCACTCCTGCACCTATCATGTAACACATCCAAAAAAAAAGAAAAAGAAAATCCCTCACTTATCTTTTATGAAATAAGCAGCAAACACACGTCTACACGTGAGCAGGTGTGTGTGTGTGTGTGTGTGTGTGTGTGTGTGTATGTGTGTAGCTTATTGCATGAAGGAGATACACACACAGACACACACACGTGTGAGTTAATGTATGTTATCTGACATTGATCAAGTGAAATAAGAAGCTTTGATTACAGAGAGAAGTATTTTTCTGTTTTCACTTTCTGCACCTTTACCCCCCCCCCCCCATCCACCACCATCTCCCTGGACAGCAAACAAAACAGAAATCAACTATCTGCTAATCACTGTGGTTGTTTAGCCCAAGGTAAGTCCTGGTTGAGCAGACATATGATCATAGACGTTCCAGCAATAACCATCCT
>NC_069006.1:24930789-24935523 GCF_001194135.2 Octopus bimaculoides
AGTTGCAGGTATTGTATAGATGGCAGGTGGTGGGGAGGGAGAGGGAGTGGAATCAGGGAGTTGAGATGACTAGAGGTTTTGAGGGAGAAGACAGGTGATGGTGAGCGGTTAAAAGAGAGAAGTTATTTACATCCGGATTAATCCTGAGATCAAACAGACCTCTAATCAAAGATGCTCCAGCTGTGACCATCCAGTCTTTATTTCAGGCACAATCTATCAAGGACTTCATTTTTTTCTTTTGTCTTTTTCTTTAGAGCAGTGGGATGTAATCCCAACGAAGAATCGATCGTTCTTTATCGCAAAACAAGTGACTATGTAGAGGCCCAAATATTCCACCTGTTTTATGATCAAACTGACCACATCTGTCTTCTCACACCTACCCTGCAATGTCATTCTAAAAATAAACAATCAAATCATTGAAATCTCAAAGTTATGAGATAATGCATGACTAATTCAAAACAATATGAATAAACAAGCATTACATTTGATCAAGTAATCAGGATAGGAAAGGGCTAAAACCATGCCCCCCACTGCTACAGGTGATTAACCACATGGAAGACCATAAAGCCAAAATATCAGGCCTGCAGTTTGTGCTCCTAATATTTGCTCAGTTACTATTGTGGCCTAGGTCAGCTCCAGGGACCGTTACGCCACTTCGTCTCTACCGATTCCAATATATTACTGGCCACACTCTCTTGAACTTATCAAATCTACTTTTAAAGTGCTGCCGACCCCTTCGTGTTCCACACAGAATCAAACTGGAAAACGGTCGTAAAATTCTGAGTGGAGAAAATTCAAACGTGATCAAAACATTAGTCACAGAAGTTCTCACTAAGTTTATTTCTCATAGAATACAACAGCTTGTAGAACTCAAGAAGAGCCGAAATCAATATATGCTAAACGCTGATATGTCAGACAGGGCTCTTGCTAGCTTGTCATGTTAGCTTCTGCGTAGTTTTAAAAAAAAAAGAGAGAGAGAGAGAGGAAAACAGACCACACCTACATATATGAACACGGAGCTATCTGGGACACAATGTACTGTCTTGTATAGGTGGTTGTGGCTGTGGTGGTGGTTGTTAGCTACCACCAATACCACCAGTTAGGTGGTGGCTGTTTAGAGCCGTCAAGCTGACATCATCGATATTTGGTGATGTACAAGAATCTGGGAAAATATCAGAATAAAAAGGAGAGGACGGGAAGAGGGACAGGAGGTGGACAGCTCAAAAATTTATTCATGACACACAAGAGAATATGAGAAGAATTCTAATGAGGAAGAAGCATTTCAATTTGAAAAGCAAGAGTTTCAAAAGATCTGAGGTAGCCAGGGTTAGTGTGTGTGTACGTACACATATATCATTATCATAATTTAGTATCCATTTTTCCATGCTAGCATGGGTTGGAAAGTTTGACAGAAGGTGTCCAGCTCAAGGCCTCTCCAGGCTCTGTGTCTGTTTTGGTTTCTACAGTTGGATACCTTTCCCAATGCCAACCTCATTAGATGGTACTAGGTACTTTCTACGTGGCACCGACATGGGAACTTTTACAAGGCACCGCAATGGGCTTTTATGTGGTATTGACATGGAGGGCTTCTAGCATGGAAGCTGTTTTTTGTGGCACTGGCACTGTGGCTTCTATATCCTTTTATACTATACTTGAGTTGGATCTACAGTTTGTATTGAATCCAGTACCTTTGTGTACATCTACATTTCTTTACGTGTACTCGTCCATTCCTGGACCAAGCTGTGTGTTGTGTTCTTGAGCAAAGCACTTCATTTCACATTGCTCCAGTCCACTCAGTTTGTAAAAAAGAGTAATCCTGCAAACAGACTGGCATCCCATCCAGGGAGGAATATATATGCCAGAGAAACCGAGAAAATGGTCCTATGGTCTTTACAGAGTAATGAGGACTAACCATGCATAAAAATAATGAAGAATGCATTAAAGAAACTTTATCCATTATTGAAGTTGGTGCTTGGAATTTCAATTAACATGAAAATTTGAGGGGAGATTTTAATATAGAACAATTTCAAACAGAAAGAACCAAGAATGGTCTCAGAGTGAGACCATAACTGGCCATATGTTAGATCTGACCAGTTAGACCAAAAAACTGGTAGAATACTTGGGCCAGTAATAGTGATTCAACCCTTTAGCATTAAAATTACTGTCAGATGTAATGCTTATTTATCCACATGGTTTTGAATTAATTATGGATTATCTTGTAGATTTGAGACTTCCATAATGTGATTGTATTTGATATTTATATAGTTTCTTACAGCTGATGGTCCTTGAGGACATAAGTGTGTGCATGTGTTTGTATCCTTTAGTTGTTATTTTAGCCACGCGAACAAACCATCTGGTTGCTCAAAGGTTCAAAGTGCAAAGACTAGTGGACTGAAGTACTTCACTTGAAAACAAGGGTTGGCACCAGGAAGTGTATCCAGCTGTAGAATACAGCCTTGACAATCCTCAAACCTGGCCGAAATCGAAAAAGTCCATGTAAGAAAATACCAATGACACAAATGGTAAAATAAATAAATAAATAAAGACTAAATTAGAATCGGTACAAGGTTCTACATTTGGACAGAAATCAATAGTGGGAGACTGAAAAGATGTGTAGCTTAGTGGTTAGAGTATTTGGCACATGATTGTAAGATCCATGAGTTTAATTCCCAACAGCATGTTGTATCCTTGAGCAAGACACTTTATTTCTTGTTGTTCCAGTCCACTCAGCTAGCTAAAGTGAGTTGTACTTGTAGTTCAAAGGGCCAGCCTTGTCATGTTCCATCTCACGCTGAATCTCCCTGATAACTACATTAAGGGTACGCATGCCTATGGAGTACTCAACCACTTGCATGCTAATTTCATGACAAGGCTGTTCTGTTAATGGGATCAACTGGAACAATTGTTGCCATAACCGATGGAGTGCCAATTACAAGTCATCTAGATACATTATTTACATTTGATGGATATTTGTCCTCATCTTGTTTGTTGTTAACACAACATTTCGGCTGATATACCCTCCAGCCTTCATCAGGTGTCTTGGGGGAAATTTTGAAATACCCGACAAATGTAAATAATGTACATAATTCCTCGTCTCTCAAATATGAAACTGCAAGCCATCTAGGGTTTGAAACATTAGCTCAATTGGTGAAGGTTGTACTGGGTGATGGTGCCATGTGAAAAGCACCCAGTACACTCTGTAAAGAGGTTGGCATTAGGAAGGACATCCAGTTGTAGAAACCATGCTGAAACACACAATGGAATCTGGTGTGGTCCCTGGCTTTATCAGCTCCTGTCAAACCATCCAACCCATGCCAGCATGGAAAACACACACTAAATAATAATGGTGATGATGAAGATTCTTCTGGTGTCAGAAATGGCATGTCAGCTCCTTCATACACTTGTCCTCGTTAACATTACAAATGAAGAAAAAGGGGTTAAGAAAATAAGCCATTTGACAATTAAGATTATTTTTTTTTTTTTTGTTTATGTCACTTTGTTTTAAGCCAAGGAAAGACAGATTCAGCCCCCACCCCCCACAGAACCCTTCAGTTTTGATAGAAAAATGACAGTAATGTTTCCGACATAATTGACTTGAGTTACTTTGAGGAGAAGCAGCCCCACCGGCTCTCCTCCTCCACACACACACACACACACCATATGTTCGCTCACAGGGATGATATATATGTCAAAGATACCAAAATTGCTCTGATACCATTTTTAGATATTCAAAAGCTTGAAGGAATTATCTCACCTTAAAAGATATTATCATTATTAGTAACAGTTTTTCTTACTTTTTCCCCCCTTTTTTTTCTTTCATTTCTGCCATTTAAAAAACAACAACTTATGTCTGATTTATTTAATTAAAGACAAACAGCGGAACAAACGGGGGGAAAAAAACGCAGGTTCATTCCTAAGATCCCTCTTCTCTCTAAACTATTAACCTGTGTGTCAAAACCGTTTCCTGACCTTTATCACTGTCTCCCACACCACTGTTCATACTGTCCACCACACCCACTAACCATTATTATTACTATCATTATCATTTATTCCTTACTTGTTCCAGTCATTACACTGTGGCCATGCTGGGGCACTGCCTTGAAGAATTTTTTAGTCAAACTAACCCCAATGCTTATTTTTTCTAAGCCTGATACTTATTTTATAAGCCATACATGCACACACACACAAATATATACACATACATGTACACTCACATGTGTACACACACACACACACGTACACTCATATATACACATGCACACACATGCATACACACATACACACTCACTTGTACACACATACATATACGCATGTACGCATATACACACACATGCATACACACAACAGAAAATAGTTCACTGATTGATAACATTGCCCTCAACATGATGGAAACATGGGAAAGGTCCATACACTTTACTATTTATTACATGGTGGGGAGGGAAGCAAAATAAAATAAAAACTCCTCTTCTATGTAAAGAGGAAATCATTACGATTGTAGCAGCTTATGCAAGTTGGTGGCCATCAGAGATATATATCAGCGAAATAACTACTGCAAGGCTAGCAAAAATGATCGATCAGTCCATGTAAGAAAGAATGCAGAGAAAACAAACAGCAACATTATTATGTAAGAATACAAGTGAATTAAAGAGTGTTGCAAACTAATACACTTGGAGGTTGCAGTGAGTTAATTGCTAATCATAGCAGCATGGATGTATGAAGATTTGGTGTGGGGGG
>NC_069006.1:24935551-24947549 GCF_001194135.2 Octopus bimaculoides
GGGGGGGGTCCCACACTGTATTTTATTTACTCTTTCACATGCTTCAGTTCATTTGACTGTGACCATGCTGGAGCACCGCCTTTAGTCGAACAAAATTGACCACAGGACTTATTCTTTGGAAGCCTATCGGTCTCTTTTGCCAAACTGCTAAATTTTGGGGATGTAAACACACCAACATCAGTTGTCAAGTAACGGTGGTGGGGACAAACAGACAAAAAAAGACACACATACATAAATATATATAATCAGCCCACTCAAAGGTACCTTGGATTGTAGGGTGACATGCTGTGCCTGAAGAAACCTATTGAGTTAGGTACATCAAAAGCAAAATCAAATGGAAATTGTAGCTGTGATCCCCATGCCGGTGGCACATAAAAAAGCACCCACTACACTCTCGGGGTGGTTGGCGTTAGGAAGGGCATCCAGCTGTAGAAACATTGCTAGATCAGACTGGAGCCTGGTGCAACCTCCTGGCTTCCCTGACCCCAGTCGAACCGTCCAACCCATGCTAGCATGGAAAGCAGACATTAAACAATGATGATGATGATGATACATGACGGGCTTCTTTCAGCTTGCATCTACCAAATTCACGTTGGCTGGCCCAAGACTATAGAGGCTATAGTAAAAGACACTTGACCAAGGTGCCATGCAGTGGGACTGAACCCAGAACCATGTGGTTGGGAAGCAAGCCACACCTGTGCCTTCATTATTTTCAAAACTAACCGAAACAATGGTAATATATTTCAGCCGAAATATAACAAAAGAATTAAAGTGAGCTCAATTAAAATCTCGCATCAGAATTTCATGTTAATTTATGTTCCAATTTGATAATGGCAAATTTATTTTGTTAAAACTCTTCATTAGTGTCAAAGTTAATTGAAACAAAAGACAGTATATTTCAACTGAAATATGGCAACTGAAAAGGTCAAAGTGATCTAACTTAAAATCTTTCAAAATTCCAAGTAAATTTATGTTCCAGACAGCAGATTAATTAATGTCAAATTATTTTGCTAAATTCTTCATTATTTTCAAAATTAATTTAAACAAAGGCAGTGTTATTTCAACAGAAGTATGGCAACAAAATGGTTAAAGTGATCTAAATTAAAACCCTCCAATTAAAATTTCATGTTAATTTGCATTCCAAACACCAGATTAATAAATAATGAAATTAATCTTACTGAATGCTTCATTATTTCTCCCAAATTAATTGAAACAAAAGCTGCATATTTTCAACAAAAATATGGTAACAAAAGCGTGAAACATATGATCTTTGGAGAAGCAATGAATAGAGGAACAAATGTCAAGAAGATCCAAAAGTTCAGTTAGTGTCTTCTACTATGGCCCTGGGCCAACTAAAGCTTTGCAAGTGGATTTGGTAGAGAGAAACTGAAAGAAGCCCATCATCTATATATGAATACACACATACAAATGATTTTTTGGACAATAACTGACGAGACCAGAGCATGTCCATGTCTTGTCCATGAATTTTCTGTTCGTTCCTTAGTAATGCTTCTGTTTCGGAAATTGTGTCCTCCCCCCAACCTCACCATATGACAACCAGTGTTGTTTCGTTTACATCCCCATAACTTAGTTTCTGCAAAAGAGACTGATATAACAAGTAGCAGGCTTTATTGGGGTTGATTTGTTCAACTGAAATGCTTTAAGTTGGTGCTCCAGCATGGCTGCAGTCTGATGATTGACAAAAATAAAAGGTAAAAAGTGCAAATAGTCTTGATAATTAGAGCAACAACAACAAAATTTTCTTTTGTCCATTAACAAGTCGCCCACCAGACTTGTTTTCATCGGAGCTGGAAACAGGCAGCTACTATGGTAAACTTAGTAGGCAGGTACTGTGTAAGTACCAAGGGATGTACTTTTAAATAAGTCCTCATTAGTTTAAGGGGACACCAAGAGCAACAACGGGCTTTTATTTCAAAGCCATACAGCAGCATCAGCTCTCTCGCATGTGATCTGTTTAGCTAACCTTTTGTAGGTCAGTTGTAACTAGGTCAGTTTACAACCTGACACAGCCTACATGGGGCTTGGGGTCATTTTAGTACAGAATCTATACTCAGGTGTAAAGGGAGCAGAAACATCAGAGCCCATCAGTTCAGCCATTATGGCCCCCACTACCCTAGTGCACAGTCTTCAACACATGTAATTAAATCTGTGAAAAAGGTTATTGTTTGGTCTCTTTTATTTGTGTCTTATAATTTAACACACATACATATATATATATATATATATATATATGACAGGATTCCTTCAGTTTCCATTTACCAGATCCACTCACAAGGCTTTGGTTGGCCCGAGACTATAGTAAAAGACACTT
This sequence comes from Octopus bimaculoides, assembly GCF_001194135.2. Lineage (NCBI taxonomy): Eukaryota > Metazoa > Mollusca > Cephalopoda > Octopoda > Octopodidae > Octopus > Octopus bimaculoides. Next base: position 24,937,884 of record NC_069006.1, read on the forward strand.
GCCCAAGGTGCCACGAAGTGGGACTGAACCTGGAACTATGTTTGTCCCCCATCGCTGCTTGACAACTGGTACTGGCGTATTTACATCCCCGTAACTTAGCAGTTCAGCAAAAGAGACCGACAGACTAAGTACCAGGCTTAATAAAAAAAAGAGTAAAAACAGTTAAGTACTGGGTGGATTTGTTTAGCTAAACTTCTTTGAGGTGGTGCCCCAGCATGGCAGCAGTCTAATGACTGAAAAAAGATAAAAGATTAAACTGCTGTTTTGGGACATAAGAAAAAGATCTTACGTAAAATAATGATGGCAGAGTCAAAAAAGTAAAAAAACACAAAACAGAAACAGTTGACGGTAATTGACGTCATGTTCTTATCAATGTTGTCAATATCAGAGCAAAACCAATTACTACCGGTTTTCTCCAGATACAAATATAATTTTGATCTATATTACACAGTATTACATAGGTGCAGAAGGTATTGATGTATGGTTAAAAAGCTTGCTTCCTAACTAAGTGGTTTCAAGTGTCACCTGCCCACAGCACCACTGCAAGGTACCCTGGGCAAGTGTCTTCTATTCTAAGCTTGATCAATGTCTTGTGAGACACCATCTTCACAGTCATTGCTACAATGCATACCAGGTCCATGCCATCAGTAATTACTCAGGGTAGGCAGTTGGCGACCTTTATGTGTGGCCCCTGTCTTCTGCCAAGTCCAATGAAACCACCCAACTCATGATGCCAGCATGAAAAACAGACATTGAATGTTGATGATGATGATGATGATACCTGTGTACAGAGAGAAGTCAATATGAAAGCAATCAGCCATGTAGCACATCATCTTTTCATTACCAACACCAGGTCAGTGTGAAGGTGTCTACCTCAGGTAAATCCCACAATTATCGAACTTGTCCCTACTTGTCCACCACATCTTATTGACAATACCTCACATAAACATAACAGATGAGAGACAGAAAGATTGCTTTTCTTTCTCCCTTATAAATAAATATACAAACATATACATACATACACACACACACATATATATATATACATACACACATATATGCACATACATATGCACATATATATGCACATGCACATGCATGTATATGAAAATACACATATGCACATGTATGCATACGCATATTGTTTCCATAACAGAAAGAAGTTTTAAAAAAATAATAAAAGCAAGCAAAATGTAAACAAAAGGTGAAAGATATCGAATCATGTTGCTGCTTGCTCAGCAATGACAGCTTTAACAACAACAGCAGCAGCCTGTTGTTTGCGGTCACACACACACACACACACACACACACACACACACACACACACACCTATCAAATAGGTCAACAATGCAAGGTTGATGCATGCTGTTATTTTGATCATTCCAAGCTACCTTTTATCATTTACTTGTTTCAGTCATCAAACTGTGGCCAAGCTGGGGCACCACTTTGAGGAATTTTGTTTTTTTAATCAAATCAGTTGAGCCCAGTAGTCTTGTTTTTTTAAAAAGCCTGGTACTTATACTGTTGGTCTCTTTTGCTGAACCACTAAGTTACAGGGACATAAACACACCATTACCCGTTGTCAAGAGGTAGTGGGCTGACAAACACAGACAAAGACCACCCCTGCTATATATATAAATATATATAAGGCGTGGGTGTGTGGTAAGAAGCTTGCTACCCAACCACATTGCTCTGGGTTCAGTCCTACTGTGTGACACCTTGGAATGTGTCTTCCACTATAGACGGAAAGTGAAAAAAGCCCATTGTATATATGTGTGTGTCTGTGTTTGTCCCTCCCGCACCATCGCTTGACAACCGATGTTGGTGTGTTTATATCCCTGTAACTTAGCAGTTCAGCAAAAGAGACTGATAGAATAAGTACTAGGCTTATAAGTACTGTGGCTGATTTCTTCAACTAAAGGCGGTGCTCCAACATGGCTGCAGTCAAATGACTGAAACAAGAATATATATATATATATATATATATATACATACACACAGAGAGGCTTCTTTCAGTTTCCATCACAAGGCTAAAGTAGAAGATCCTTGCCCAAGGTTCCACACAGTGGGACTGAACCCAAAACCATGCAGTTGGGGAAGCAAGCTTTTTACCACACATCCACACCCACATCTACCTTTACTCTAATTCTCTAACATCTTTGAAGTTGCAACTGTTTTTATCTCACCATATTATCTCATTTATTAAAAAAAAAAAAAGAAAAACACAAGTGGCCAATAAGTGCTGATTTTCAGGATGACAGTTTTAATTAATCTGGAGCCACTGATTGGAGTGGGGGAGTGGTGGTGGTGATGGTGGGGATGTCGGCACGTCATGCTGCACTTCACTACGAATAGTGAGGCTAACGAGATACTGTTTTAAAAACAAACTTCAGATTATCTCGAGAGAAATAAAAGTTTTTTTTTTTTTGCGAAGATGCCATCCAACATAAGAAACAATAATTAAGTCAGCACTAATATTAATGTACCAAACATTTAATGAGCTAATTTGAAATAATTATGCAGAGAAAACGAGGAAAAAAAACAACTTTAGCAATTCATCATTGTTTTAATGTCTACTTTTCTATCCTTGCATGGGTCAGATGGAATTTGTTGAGGCAGATTTTCCTTGGACAGATGCCCAACAATCAAGGTAATATTTCCTCAAGTCTGGACTTGCTTCTGTGGAGAAGTTGGTTAGAAAAGACAGCACCCGAGCGAAAGTGGTTGGGAAGCAAGCTTCTTGCCACTCAGCCACTCTGGCCACTGCCTTAAAAGAAAAGAAAAAAAAAACACAAATAGCTCCCGGAGTGGCTGAGTGGTAAGAAGCTTGCTTCCCAAGCATCTTGGTTTGGGTTTCAGTCCCACTGTGTGGCACCTTGGGCAAGTGTCTTCTACTTTAGATTTGGGTCAACCAAAGCCTTGCAAGTGGATTTAGTAGACTGAAACTGAAAGAAGCCCATCATATATGTGTGTGTGTCCACCATTGCTTGACAACTGATGTCGGTGTGTTTACATCCCCATAATTAAAGTGGTTTGGCACAAGAGACCGATAGAATAAGTACCAGGCTTACAAAGAATAAGTTCTGGGGTCAATTTGTTAAACTAGAAGGTGGTGCTCCAGCATGGCCACAGTCAAATGACTGAAACAAGTAAAAGAATAAATATCATTCAACCTTGAATTCTATGAAGAGGTACTTCACCTCCTCCATGAATGCACCATGTTAGCTACAAGCCGTAGTCACATGACCCCTGCATTTATAACCAGTATGAACTGAAGACTTCAATACAATCCATTTCATTTTCATGTTTTTTATTCTATACATGGGTGATTTTATGATTGTTATTCAGAGTTTAAAAATGATAAGAAGGCCAGCAGATGAATAAAATATAAAAACCATATAAAGCAAAGTGATCAGCAGAGTGTGCGTGATGGTGGTGGAAACGGTAGTGATAATAATAATAATAATAATAATAAAGTAGTGTGTGTTATTTTATCAAGTCTGTCTCCTTCACAGTTTTAATAAGTTGGTAGCAGTTTAGAGGTGATTGGTAGTAAAAAAAGACATGTTAACAAGCTGACATATGAGAGGTCAAGCAGGAACTAAAAGCCAGAACAAACAAAAATATAAAACTTTATATGGATTTTATATATATATATATATATATACACACACACATATATATATATATATATATATATATATAAATAGAAATGCTATAAATAAATCCATATAAAGTTATATATATATGTTAACCAGCTGACATATCTCTATAGACCTTCTCTTTAATTAGCACTAGGTTGGTTGTTATTGTTTAACCCCAGGCTGGTTCTGATCGAGTAGATTTATAGCATGCCGATAGTTGGCCAACTAACTAGGGGTGACTAAAGATTTGTTGTAGTGAAGGCAGTGTGGTTTAATGGTTAAGATATTTGGCTCACAATTGCATGGTTGTGCATTCAGTTCCCGGTGGCATGTTGTGGCCTTGAGCAAGAGACTTTATTTCACATTGCCCCAGTTCCACTCAGCTGGCAAAAATGAGTTGTACATGTAATTCAAAAAGGTCAGTCTTTACTCTAACTCTCTAAAACCTCTCACAAAGCTTTAGTCAAATCGGGGCTGTAGAAGACACTTGCCCAAAGTGCCAAGCAGTGAGACTGAACCCAAAACCATGTAGTTGGGAAGCAAGCTTCTTATCACACAGCCACTTCTGCGCCTATATATTATATAAACACACACACACACAACGGGCTTCTTTCAGTATCCATCAACCAAATCCACTCACAAAGCATTGGTCAATGTGGAGGCGATAGTAGGAGACACTTGCCCAAGGTCCCAAGCAGTGGGATTGAACCCAGAACCATGTGGTTGGAAAGCAAGCTTCTTACCACACAGTTACGCCTGTGCCTATATATATATATATGTATGTGTGTGTGTGTGTGTGTGTGTGTATATAAACACACACACACACACATTCTTCATACATAAAAATAAAATCGACCATTTCTTGGTATTGACTAAAATTCACGTTCCTGTTATTCAAGCAAACAATTCTGAACAGTCATAAAATACTAGGGTAACAGACTGAGCACTCTTAACACGCTTGGATCACATGTAGGAGACACGAGAAGAGGGAAGGATCTTAGAAATACAGCTACAGGCCACATGGGGGCTGCCAATGTCTCCATCCACTCAATTTCACCCCACACGGCCCAAACTGCAAGGCCTGGCCTGGCTCTCCTTTGGTTAGAACACCAAGTGCTCCAGTTGATTTGATCAGTCAAACAGCCTGCTAATGAAATGAATGTGCAAGTGGCCGAGTGCTCCACAGACATGCAGATGAGTCCTGGGGTTGATTTGTTCGACTAAAAAATGCAGTGCTCCAGCATGGCAGCAGTCAAATGACTGAAACAAGTAAAAAATAAAAGAATACACACACATATCTAGATAGGGAGATAGAGAATTATATATAAATTTGCAAGACACCCTCAGCCCCAAACACACACACACACACCTCTCCCCCACTTCTGTATTGATTGCTTTAAAGAAAGCTTTGTCTGTAAGTCAGAGGAGGAGGAAGAAGGGGAGGTAGGAGGAGAGGGGAGGCAATAAAGTGAAGATTGGAGGGGAGAGAAATGGTTATTCGGTGCAAAGTGGGAGCCGCAACAGCTGGCCAAAGATGTTTATCCTTGGAGCCAGTTTATTATTTTATTTTTTTTCAAGAACACCACCAGTTCAAAGCTTGGAATCCCATTAGACATTATTTTGCATAGATAAACACAAGATGTTGAATATTTTCTGTTACATTACTTTTGACACGTGGGTAGGTGGGGGTGGGGGAGTGCAATGAGGTGGGGAAAAAGAAAAAGAGAGAAAAAAGACATGGCCAATGAATTGATCATGGAGCTATGATGCTTGCTTAATGGTTAAAAAAAAAGCAGAAAAAAGTTATGATGTTCTCGCAGAAAAACACACATACACACAAAACTGCTTCGTTATAATAATGATGATGATTTAATGACTGCTGAGTTAAAACTGACCTGTCCAAACTACACGCCAGCTTGGTAAAGTGAACACAATGATGATGACGATGTTTGTATTGAAATGTAATCCTGGTCGAGGCCAGCCCCACCGTCCCGACTGGCTCCCGTGTCAGTAGCATGTAAAAAGCACCATTCGAACATGGCCGATGCCAGTGCCGCTGGAACATAAAAAGCACCCACTACACTCTCAGAGTGGTTGGCATTAGGAAGGGCATTCAGCTGTAGAAACCTTGCCAGCTCAAATTGGAGTCTGGTGTAGCCTCCTGGCTTTCCAGTCCCCAGTCAAACCGTCCAACCCATGCCAGCATGGAAAACAGACATTAAATGATGATGATGATATATATCATCATTATATATATATATATATATATATATACACACATACTGTTTTATGTTCTATTGAAATGTCTTTATCTAATGCCAAGAGAATATTCATATTTCTAAATATGGTAATCCTGCCCAACTGTTGTCCAAGCTCACCTGGTTTAAATGAATAGTAAGTAGACCAGCTGTTCTGGAATCCCTGGGTCTTAGCAGTCAACAAGGGGATTGGGGTTAGAGGGTTTTTATGAATGAAGTAATGAGGTTAGTGGAGGTTGTGGTGAGATGGTGGGAAGTGTAGAAAAGAGAAAGAAGGACAGAGAGATGACAAGAGAAACTTTAAGAAACTCCACTGCCCCGAGTTGTAGCCAGTTTTACTGTTAAAGACATTTCAGAATCATATTTTTATGGCCAGGTGTGTAAGAGGGTCTGCAGCATATGCCTGGCATTTATTTATTCCATCAATGTCGTAAACATATAACTGGCACTCTGTCAGCTATGGTGACAAGTGTTCCAGTCGATCTGATCAATGGAACAGTCAGCTAAAGAGATTAACATGTTTCGACTCCACAGCCCTGGTTTATACACAGCCAGAGCCCAAATTAAACACAGGTCCCCACCCCCTACAGCACCACCCGTGACAAACCAATCACTATAATGAACAGTTGTTGATACAGAGGAGACCTCAAAGGTCATAGAACAGTCTCAGAGGTTGCAAAGAATTCTCAGTACAGACTAATGGCTAGTTAGAACAGTGCAACTCATGCACTGGTGCCAGGAAAAAGGTCCAGTGAGCTATTATTATCTCTACCGACAACACAGAGATTCTCCTGTTGAGGAAGAGCATGTGATGACGTGCATATATAAGTGTGATGCTGTTATGCTGTTCCTGGTGGATGACACCACTACATCATACAAGTGACAATCCTCCAACCTATGGGTTCGTTCAGGTAGTCGTAGCTGGTGAGGGTTTTACGAGGTTGGAGTGCAAATCCCACCTCAAGAGCATGTGACGATACATGCATATCAGTGCAATATTGCAAGGCAGTCATGCCCTCCTTTTGCTCTTAATCAAATTTCTCTCCACATTTCAACTAGGATGTTTTCTCTCATCTCTACCACTTAAGTGCAGCCTGTACCATCTCGTGGTGTTTCGAAGCACACCCCACACCCTCCTCTTTCTCCGTTTCCTATGTACACTCATTTCAGTATCCAATTGCCACTTCTGTAAGCTTGCTATTTAAACACCACTTTCCCATGACTACAGCAATAAACTCCACTTCTGATGAGCTGACTGAAACAGGGTCACTGAAACGCCTAGAAATAGGAGTCAAATCTTGTTTTAATCACACTCTGCAGTCTTTAAAAAAAATAAAAAGAGGAAGGACCAACTGGATCCTGTAGCTGCACAAACACTTGGAACATTTCAGACCATGGTTTACGAGTAATAGAATCAAATTTTGAAGACAATAACATGTGTTTTTGGCAAGGTTATGGAAAAGGGACAGTGCCCATGCTTTCATAGACCTTGCAACTAGGAATCAAAACAAAAAACTTCGACTCCAACTCCTCTACTATTGGCACCTCTGACTCAGACTCCTCTATGTAATAAAGTGATTGTCGTCTATTTTACCGATTCCGACTCTGACTCCATTTCTGTTGAAATAAACCAATTCTGTCTCAATTTTGAAAATAATGATAAATTTATAAAATAAATTTTGCCATTTTTAAACTGGTCTTTGGTACATAAATTGACCCTTTAACAGTGAAAGTAAATCACATGGTTATTCCAATAACCAGGTTAAGTATCTACCAAAAGACGGAATTGTTGTTTTCCGCAATAAACTTGACACATCTCATCAGAAAATAGTTTCAAACATGACATTCCTCAATGAAAGATGGTTTGATAGTTATTCTTTGTAAGCCTAGTACTTATTCTATCTGTCTCTTTTGCCGAACCACTAAGTGACGGGAACGTAAACACATCAGCATCAATTGCCAAGCAATGGTGGGAGGACAAACACAAACAACGAACACATACATACAGTTTCTGTCTACCAAATCCACTCCAGGAGATATTGAGGATGGCCCATGACATGCAGATGTAAGTGCAATCAAGCCTTGCCCCACAAATGTCTGGTGTCTCACACAATGTAAAATGTATGTGAAAGTGTATGGTCTAGTGGGGGAAAGGGTTGCACTTATGATTGCTAGACTGTGGTTTCAATTCCCAGACAGAGCGGTGTATTGTGTTCTTGAGCAAAACACTTCATTTCATGTTGGTCCAGTCCACTTAGCTGCAAATGGGTCACCCTGTGACACACTAGTCTTCTGATCAAGAAAATGCCGGCCTGCTGTGAGAAGCCAGATCTGGTCAGCCTGAACATAAAACAGGTGAAATATTTGGGCTGGATATGGCCTGTTTAAATGCTAGAGGATCAAAGCAATCAGTAAAATTTCAATATAGTTTTGATATAGCATCAATAACAAATGGTGTATTGAAAAAACAAAAACAAGAAAAAGACATTGCTAGATATTTAGCTGGTCTATCAATAGTGGCCATTTGCCTAAAACAAATACTGTTTATCAAATTCATCTCAGTTAATTGTAACAATGGATTTTATTGTACATCACCACCACTCATACCTTGGTCCACTGTTAATCTGTCACCTGAACACAATTGATTTAGATTATGAACTTATATGGGTCACATGTCACACATGAGCTCATGCAGGTCACAGATTAGGTTGTGAACTGATGTGAGTCATAACATAAGACTTCTGGTGTGTGTGTGTGTGTGTGTGTGTGTGTGTGTGTTGCAAGTGTGTGTTCTTGTGATCTTTTATCATTTACTTGTTTCAGACATTAGACTGCAGCCATGCTGGAGCACCACTTTGAAAAATTTGCAGTTAAATGAATCAACCCCACTACCTATTCTCTACCTTATATCATTTCTGCTGAACTTCTAAGTTACAGGGGATGTAAACACACCAACAGCGGTTGTCGAATGGTGGCGGGATGGGCGTCTATATATATATATATATATATATATATATATATATATATATATATATATATATATATATATATATATATATATGTATATATTTGTGTGTTTGTCTCCGCCACTCCACGTGACAACCGATGTTGGTACGTTCACATCCCTGTAACTTAGCAGTCCAGCAAAAGAGACCGACAAAATAAGTACTAGGCTTACAAAGATTAAATCTTGGGGTCGATTTATTCGACTAAAGGCAGTGCTCCAGCATGGCTGCAGTCAAATGACTGAAATAAATAAAATCGTTACAAGATATGCCAAAAAAACCCGGAACTGAATCAAGTGAAAGGCAAAGTTGATCTTGGGAGAATTTGAACTCATTAATCTGAAACTTATAAGAAACAACATTCCAGCCTTGGCCATCCCATTATATTTTCAGACACTGTACCTCAAACTGCATTATTTCAAGGGATTATTTATTTATCTATTTATTTATTTTTCAAGACAGCAGAATGTGATTTAAAGGAGATTTGGCTGCTATTTCCTTGTTGACTCCACATAATTGCTTAATTTGGATCTAAACCTGGTCTGCCCTTACACAGGGAGGAGGGTGGGGAAGATATATCACAGTACAGTTTCCTTCAAGGTGGCTTTCTAACAAAGGAGGCAAACAACTGTGACCTTAACTAGTTGTGTCAGGAGGGGGTCACACGGTTCATAATTTATAACACAATGTGACCCCTGCTTAAAAAGAGTGAAAGGGGGGAGGAGCCAACCAAGCAATGAACCAGCCAACTAGCAGGAG
>NC_069006.1:24948560-24951978 GCF_001194135.2 Octopus bimaculoides
ATATATATATATATATATATATATATATATATACACACACATCTGTGTGTGTGTGTGTGATGTTGAAAAAGTAGAACACTAATGCTGTTAAGCTTTTTACAAAAAAATGCCAAGCATTCAACTCTGACACCAAATAAGAAGTGACTCCACAATGTAACACACACACATATACATACATACATTCAAAGTCAAAATAAAAAAGAAGGGGCTGGAGGAGCTACCCTTAATTTTCTTTCTATTTGTTTTCCTTTACAGAAAACTTAATTGAAGGAGCTACGGTTGCAGAAGGGAGCAGGCACACTAGATAATTTCCGACTCTATTATACAGGGACGCCATATAAGTAAATATATGGCTGACAATAGCTTAACTGGGCGAAACTTCGAAGTCACTGTCAACAATATACTTGTTGAGGAATTAATTTGTACTCAACAAAAGTACAGAGCAACCCCCTTCGATTAATATAAAATTGTTTTTATTATAACTGAACATAAAAACAAACATTAACACATGTGTATGCGTATGCGCGTGCGTGTATATATATATATATATATATATATATATATATACATAATATATACACACACATGCGTGTGTATATATAAATATATGTGTATATCGAAGAGAGAGACATGTACATATGTACGAGTACACACACACACCTTTCATCTATTACTTGTTTCAGTCATTAGACTGCGGCCATGCTGGGGCACCGCCTTGAACAATTTGCTTTGGGTCGAATGAGTCCACAGAAGTACTGGCTTTTTGTTAAGCCTACTACTTATTCTGTAGGTCTCACGTCTACACACACACACTATGGATGTATATATGTATATATATATATACATATATATATATTTATTGTAAAAAGAAAATATCAACAAAACCGAAACACAGGACGGGACACAGGGTGAGAGGAGAAAGAGAGAAGACGATCTTGGGCTTACCTTGGCATGACACAAGGAATGGCGGAAGACGGTGACAAGGCGGATATTAAAAACACAAACATAAATATACCCCATCCAACACACGTTCAGGGTGCCATTTGTTTCTCGAACTCATAACAGTTGAAACTATTCTAAATTAGAGCAACTACAATGGAATTTAAGCTTCAAATATATCCCAACTACATTATTTCACATGCCGTGGGTGGTGTTTGTTTGGACGGGGGTACAAACCTCCACGAGACTCTGGGGTTTGTTGGTTCGCCACCAGCCAATACCCTGGGGAAGGGGATGAAAATGGCGATCACGGGGGTATACCCCAGTTTATAGTCATAAATATACAACGATATTACACACACACATCCCGGACGAGCCCCGATGTAATATCCATTCCTTTATTTTTACTGAAGTTGCCCCAGCATGACCACAACCTTAAGGCTGAAACGAATAATATATACACAAATATCTACTATATACATACACGATATATTTATATCACACACACATACACACAAAGGCGTGTGTGGATATGTATGTGTATGTATGTATGTATATGTGTATGTATACACACACATATATATATGTATATACATACGTATATATATATATATATATATATATACATACGTATATATATATATATATATATATACATCATCATCGTCGTTTAACGTCCGCTTTCCATGCTGGCATGGGTTGAACGATTTGACTGAGGACTGGTGAGCTAGAGGCTGCACCAGGCTCAATCTGATTTGGTAGAGTTTCTACAGCTGGATGCCCTTCCTAATGCCAACCACTCCGAGAGTGTAGTGGGTGCTTTTACGTGTCACCGGCACGAAGGCCAGTCAGTAATTGCTATGTATAAACATTATATATACATATAAGTTATACCTGAACATTATATGCATCATCACCATTGCTTTGAGGTAATTTTTTCCATGTTTGCATTGGTCAAGCGAAATGTGAGCAGATGATCTATAACAGGGTGCCCTTTCTGTCGCCAACACTCGTTTATTTGCTTGTTTCTCAGTAAGATATTTCCCGAAGTCTTTCGAACACGAACAGAGGCTGGACATGTTTTCATGGATGATTTCAAATAAAAGACACCGATTGTATGACAGTGACATTTGATTACACACTCAGCCTGCAATTTTGAGACAGAAACACAAAACACTCACACGTATGTGTGTTTATATATATATATATATATATATATATATATATATATATATATATATATACACACACACACACACATGAATGTACCAATTACAGAAAGTGTTTGCGTATATATAAATTCACAATACATGCATATACATACATATATATATATATATATATATATATACACGTATGTGTATACTATATACGCACATATATACAGGCATACATACATACATAAAACACGCATATATACGTACTATATATATATATATATATAACGTAAGATCGCCTATATATATACATACATACATACATACATACACACACATACTATATATAGAAATATATATACGTGCTATATATATGCACGGATATATACGTACAAAAAATGCATGCATATTTGAACGCATATATACGTACGATGTACGCACGCATATATGCATACAATATATATACACGCATTAATATATCTATATATATATTACGTTTATTTTATTCCAAGAGGTCAGCATCTTTCAACCTGTGTTGCATCACTCTTTCAATAGTCTGATGGTGGTGGTGGTGGTGGTGGAGGGAGAAGAGAGAGGGGGAGGGGGTGAAAGACCGACTCATCTTTTTGACTCTCTCAAAAGGCACGGATCAACAAGTTCTTCTTCCTCCCTCCTGCTTTTCGTTTTTAAAAATATTTCATTTTTTTTCTAAAGCTGTCGATATTAGCATTTCGTTTCACTACAAGCTCAAAATCAACATCGTCTTCACTAGAATTATACGAACTAATAACAGTAGTAGTAGCAGCAACAATAGTAGTTGTAGTAGCAGTAGTGTTAATTTAGTAGTAGTAGGGGGTGGTTGAAGGAATAAGGTATGTTTTAGTTGTGTGTGGTGCAGTCCGTGTTGAGAATAACAGATCGGGCAGGATCTGTCTATAAAGTTATTGGGATTTTCTTCGTTTATTTATTCGTTTAATCTTTGCTGAATTCCACGCAAAAGATAGGATATAACATAATATAACGATGCAAAACACACAGAATAAAGGATTTTGACCATGAATACACAAAAATCGGGAGCTACTAAATACGTATTGCAGGATAATAATTAAAAAATAAAGAAAGAAAGCATATGAACTGCGCCAGTATCAGGGAGCAAAAAGAAAATATCTTCTCTTAAGTTTGTCACATCCCTATAAGAATTTCAGGGTATATTTGCACGGGGAAAAGTTTTTCAAAAAAAATGGTAATAAATCTAACTGTTTGATACAAAAGATCTAAGTGAATATATATATGCGCGTGTGTATGTGATTTTATATTTATAT
>NC_069006.1:24952253-24960193 GCF_001194135.2 Octopus bimaculoides
TATATATATATATATATATATATATATATATATATATATTATATAGAAATGTGTGCATGTGAAAAGTATGCTGTCCACAAGATTTTGGGATTATATTAATCTGCAAACCGTGCAGTAGATATATCTATCTCCATCTACAAAAGCATCAGCAGGCCGTAAAATTGTGCAGTACAGTGCATATAGAGTGAACGGGTGGGATGGTGGTAGATCGCTGGATGCAATAAGACGACGACGACGACAAGTAGTAAGCTTACTACTAGAACACACAGATTGGGGGGAAAACATCATCGCAGTGTGTGTGCGACAAGGGAAGGCATTGAGAAATAATGCAACCGTTTCACTGGTTGTTATTGGGGTTAAGGGATTGTTATATATATTCTTTTTGCTTACCTCAGTATCACGTATTTCCTTTTGAGTAATTTGTTCATTGGGGGCACACTGGGTGCGAAGGCCGTACAAATGTTTGGCTGTGAAGTCTATCATACTCTGAACTGTGCTGCAGGTCTGGATGGCGTGTTCAACAGACCACTCCTGCCCTGATTCGCAAGACATTTTCGATCTCTAAGCTTCAACATGCCATAGCAGTATTCTCTGAGGGATAATCTCAGTTCACTGTTGTGAAAGAAGTCATGTTGGTCGGCGGAAAGCCCGTAAAAACAAGTGATTAACACCGAGTGCAGGCTGACAAAAACTCTGCACAGATCAAATACGCCATGTTGAAATTGTCACTTCTCGCGAGAACGTGTTGCGCCACTTAAACGAGACTTACCAAAGTTTTACCGGGAAAATCGTGATCACAGCTTCAACACCAAGCACCTTGTATATTTACGTCTGTCTCCTCTCTTTTGCATCCTTATTTAGTCGATCCGTAACTATATTTTTTTAAATATAACATGGACGGAGGCAACAAGGAAAAATCAAACCTTCCATGGTAAATATATTTCCCTCGTGTCTTACTTATAATGTGTAAATTATGTTTATATATATCCAATGTTGCGAGGTTTCTAATTTGAAAACATTAGCATGTGATCGTCAACTATTCCATATTTCTAATGTTAACATCATATTTTATTTACCTGAACCTTGTTAAAACACTTCTATGGGATGATTAGGATTATAAATTTATTGAAGTTTAATTGGCAAAACGACAGAGCGAAACTATCAGTTTATTTTATAACGTTTATCGTTTTCAATTCTCGTATCAGTCATTTTGGCGATTTATTAGTTTTGGCTACGTATATACTATTATGCATGTAGTCGTCCACTAAAAGAAGAAATAACCTTATATTCCAACAAAATAAACCAATATTTATAGAAATTGGAACTACGTATACTCGAGTGCCCGTGTATTTTAACCATCAATTTGACCCAAGAATGTGGTATCTGGTATTGCAGACCAAGTTTTCACATTTTCGTTAAGTGTAGCTATAGGTATCGAGTTAGAATGGGTACCAAGCTGTTATTTATTTATTTTACTTGTTTGATCTGCAAGAAGGAGTTTGTTCATTATTTTTGTTGGCCCTCCACAACTGGAGGAAACCCACACGGTTAATGTTAATTTTGAATAGATGCAAATTGACGATCGCTGCAGATTAAGACTTCCAGATGGCGACCCTGGGAAGTAAGGCGTGGGCGAAGTTGTTAGTGTTGAGAGGTTGTGGTGGACCCAGTTTGGATGATGAGGGGAGAAAGGAAGGGTATGAGTCCGAAGTACCTGAGTGAAGGTAACAAAACTAGGTAGCTTCGGGGTGCCATGGCTAATGTAATAGCGGTGAAAAACAACAGAGTGGATAGAACACGTCTGTTGAGAAGCAACTTCATACCAATTAGTCGGGTGACCCCTTTTTCTTGTAGTCTGGAATTTGAGTGCATATGTCAGTAGCAGCATCGCCCCAGTTGTGTGAGCTGTCACCAATGGTAAAGTTCTATTTGAGCTTTGTAGAAGGTTTGGGCTGAAAGTTAATTGTTTCTGACCTTGAAGAGGGAGGTCAGTCTTTGTCCTATTATGAAGATATGCAATCACCAGGGAAGAGGTCCTCAGTGATGGTAACCTTGCAGGGTTCTAGCTGCATATTATTGAAGGGTCGTGGATGGGTTCTGATATTGTGAACGCTGACATGATCTCCACATTTTGAGGGCTGTTCGTGACGTCAGTGCAGGTTGGAAAGGGTTTAAGTTGTATTTGGACAATGCTTGCTTGGTTGTGGAAGATTGAGCAGGAACAGAGTGATACCATCTGCAATAGGGGTGGGCTTTGTTAGGGATAACAGTATGTAGGTCGCTGGCGAGTAGCTAGAAAGTTAAAAGATAAAACCGAACACCTAGGTAGGTCTATGACTCATCAATTCAAGAGTTCCTTTCTGATTGTGCTGTGGCCAGATCCACCATCCATTGCCAGTTCATCAGGCCTGTTGTGACTTATTTTTGCTAGGTAACTTAGCGGTTTGGCAAAAGCGACCGATAAAATAAGTACTAGGCTTCCAAAGAATAAGTCCTGGGGTCGATTTGCTCAACTAAAGGCGGTGCTCCAGCATGGCCACAGTCAAATGACTGAAACAAGTAAAAGAGTATGTTTGCACTCACACTCTCACTCACTCTCATGCACACACTCACTCACACACACACACACATATCCATACATGTGCTCTCTCTCTTACTCTTACAACCCCTCTCATACGCACCCCTCTTATGTACACACATGCACACACACACACATACACACACAAAGTGGGAGAAATGTTTGGAAACCTTTCATTGGTTTATTGATGTATTTTCTTTCTTTCTTTCTTTCTTTCTTCAGGATTGAAAAATACCGCCCCCAAAACCTTGAGGAATTGATTTCTCATAATGACATTATTAATACAAGTAAGTGCTGCTTTCCTTAACCCTTGTCTTACCATTTTTCTGTCGAAATACACTGCTCTTCTTTCAACTGGTTTTGGAAAATAATGTCCAAGTGGTTTTGGGTTCAAATCCTTTGCTTAACACATTGGTCACATGTCTTCTGTTGTTTGAGGCTGACCAAATCCTTATCTGTGGATTTGGTTGATGGAAACTGAAAGAAGCCTGTCACATTTTTGTCCAGATACATTTTGGTCACACCTTGTATGTAGTAGTAGTAGTAGTAGTAGTTGCAGTGATGAGAAATAAACAAACTCTAGGTTAGTCCAAATATGTTTGTGACCTATTTTAACTTCTAAAGACAGCCACTAATGTATTTGTTCTGACCAGGCAATCTGCGACTGTTCCATTATAAAGCTACAGCTTTCCAACCAGCTCAGGGTTATCTCTATTTGGTGTCTCCTATTAAGGAAAAATAAAGAGCCAGAAATGTATCTAAGAGTCTATCAGAAGGCTGCACAGGTGCCGCTGAATGTCTTTAGCATAATAAGGGGCAAGAAAAGCAAGGGAGACAACCCAAATATTTTAACCTGCAGAATGTGCAATACTAAAGACTATTGTTTTTAGTTGTCGCAGCACATCGGCTTATGTTATTTATTTATTTGATTATAGCAGTTCGTTAGCAATGTATTATCGTTTGATTAAAAAACAAAAAACATTTAATTTGGCTTCCTTTTTTTTATTATTAATTTTTTTTTTTTTTCAGTCAAGAAATTTGTCAATGAAGATCGTCTACCTCATTTACTTTTTTATGGTCCTCCTGGTACAGGAAAAACCAGCACTATCCTTGCAGTTGCCAAACAGATTTATTCCCCTAAGGAGTTCAATTCAATGGTCCTTGAGGCAAGTCATATATTTCACTAGGCCACAAGCCTTCACATATTAATATAAACAATTCCTCAAGAGTTTTGAATTTCATTTTAGGTGCTGGATCTTAAACAACTTCTTTACCTCTTTATTTTCCAATCAGCTTTAAGTAATTTGAATTGTTGTGTTCTGTTCCCGTTTGTGGCCCCAGCTGGTGACTATTGTATGTTTTGTTGTATTTGCAGTTGAATGCCTCTGATGACCGTGGTATCGGAATTGTGCGAGAAAATATTCTAAGTTTTGCCAGTACAAGAACAATTTTCAAGTATGTTACTTCTTTTGTGGTGGTTTGTTGTTGTTGTAGTTGTTGTTGATGGTGGTGGTGGTTGTTGTTTTTCAGCCATGTTGATAGTTGAGTGATGATATTTCCAAGTACACCAATTACTATTGGTATCACGTCTACTTTCTTCATTGACCACAACTATCTTATGTCCCACTTCAAATTGTCATATAGGTAGAGGTGTGGATGTGTTGTAAGAAGCTTGCTTCTCAACTACTTAGTTCTGGGTTCAGTCCCACTGCATGGAACCTTGGGCAAATGGCTTCTACTATAGCCTTGAACTGACCAAAGCCTTGTGAGTGGATTTGGTAGACAGAAACTGAAAGAAACCCATCATGTATGTGTGCACACATGTCTGTATCTGGATTGGGCACTGCATTGTGTTCTTGAGCAAAACACTTCATTTCATGTTTCTGCAGTTCACTTAGCTGGCAAAGATGAGTAATCCTGTGACACACTGGCGTCCTGTTCAAGTGAGGAATTTATACTCCATGGAAACCAGGAAACCAGCGCTTATGAGTCGGTATGACTTGAGGAAGAAACTAAAAAAAAAAAAAAAAATTTAATAAAAATGTATTCCAAACATATTTACACTGATTGAAAAAAGAATTTGTTTTATTTCTGTTACAGGTCAGGCTTTAAGTTGGTCATTTTAGATGAAGCAGATGCCATGACACGAGATGCTCAGAACGCACTTAGAAGAGGTAAATTAGCAAATATTTACTAACAGTCCACCCTGCTGGGTGCTTTCCTCAAAAGCTCTTTTCCAGCATGGAAAGTGGAAATAAAAACGATGATGACATATGTATGTATATAGATAGAGACACAGATACATACATATATATTTATATATAATACATACATACAATATGGGTGCAGGTGTGGCTATGTGGTAAGAAGCTTGCTTCCTAACCACAAGGTTCTGGGTTCAGTCCCACAGCGTTACACCTTGGGCAGGTGTCTTCTATAGCCTTGGGCCAACCAAAACCTTGTGAGTGGATTTGGTAGGCAGAAACTGAAAGAAGCCTGTTGTATATATATATATATATGTGTGTGTCTGTGTTTGTTCTCCCTCTACCGCTTGACAACCAGTGTGTTTCTGTCCATGTAACTTAGCAGTTTGGCAAAAGAAACTGGTTGTGTAACTACCAGGCTTTAAAAAAAAAATGCACTGGGGTTGATTCATTCGACTAAAATTCTTCAAGGCAGTGCTCCAGCATGGCCACAGTCTAATGACTGAAACTAATATAAGAATATATGTACTTGCATACAACCATAGCCATTAACGAAGAGAGAGAGAGAGATGGAAGGAGAGTTGCCAGTTTGAATTCATTCTGTGATGTATTGTTCTTAGATTTCCTTGACCCTTCTCTGTCTCACCGTTTCCATCTTTTAATTCTTCTTTACTCACTAAAATCCATTAAACTTTGAATTCGTTTCCTTCTATTTTTCTCCCTTTAGTTATCGAGAAATTCACAGAGAACACCAGATTTTGCATCATATGTAACTACCTATCCAAGATTATTCCAGCATTGCAGTCACGTTGCACACGCTTTCGGTTTGCTCCTCTTTCCACAGACCAAATGATGCCACGTTTAGAATACGTCATTAAACAAGAAGGGTAAAAACCAACATGGCATTCTTAGTCATATATCTTTGTGTCTTGTTTTGCTTTCTTTACCATTTTGTGAGTTGCTTGAAAGGTTCCTGGCTTTAGGTAAAAGAAGACACAGGATGAGGGTCAGTTAATTATGATTTCATTCAACATATTCCCCTTCCAGACTCACACAGTTATCACAGCGGTCCCAGGTAGGGAACAGCTGTAACCTTAAGTAGATCTGCAATGAAAGGTGTTCAGGCTGTGACACTCCCACCCCACTCTTATTTCTGTCTTCCTCTTTATTCTGTTTCCCACTGGCTCAACGACGAGGATTCCAGTTGATCCGATCAATGGAACAGTCTGCTTGTGAAATTAACATGTAAGTGGCTGAGTGCTCCACATTACACATGTACCCTTAATGTAGTCTTCAGGGATATTCAGCATGACAAAGTGTGACAAAACTGGCACCTTTGAATTACAGGTGCAACTCATTTTTGCCAGCTGAGTGGACTGGAGCAATGTGGAATAAAGTGTCTTGCTCAAGGAGGTAATGTGTCACTGGAAATTGAACTCAACCTAAACCCTGCGCTTTCTAGGGCTACATTATCCAGTGTGTCCTTCCTTTTTTAAGCCAGTAGAATATGGTGTTAGGGAGATTTGGTTGCTATTTCTAATGGATTGAAGGATCATGTAGAGCCTTCCTTGTTGGTACTTAGCTTCTGGTTGAGTCATAGTGGAAGTTAAGTAAAGCAACACCTTGAATGTTAGCTGTTATATTTATAGGTCTTATAGCTACCACGCCTTTCCCCATATAGCTATTCACACACACACACACACACACTCATAGACAAGTAGGACTTGAACCAAGCACTCAGCCACTCCACTTCCCCTGCCATCAAAAAAAAAAAACAACAAAAAAAGCCACAAATATTTTTCTAGTTGTTAACATAACTGCAATTGTTATTTTGTGTTTGTAGGGTGAATGTGACCCAGGATGGCATGAAAGCTATTGTTACTTTGGCATGTGGTGATATGAGGCGTTCTCTCAATATGCTTCAGGTAAGTGGTAATGTCTCAACAAGCTGATTGTGCTCCAGCATGGCAACTTGTACATAAAATCCCTTCATTGGCAGCTTTGGTAAATTTACTCCAAACTTTACTGGGATCCGTCTTGTACCCCTCCTCACAAATGTTTACAAAAGGTGGCAATAAAGTTAACCCCTTTTTTTTTTTATCGTATTTCTCTTTCCATCCACTAAACTTATTTCATAAGCACACCAGGACAAAATGCTTAGCGGTATTTCACCTGTTGCTGCATTCTGAGTTCAGATTCTGCCGGGGTCAACTTTGCCTTTCATCCTTTTGAGGTCAATTAAATAAGTACCAGTTACTCACTGGGGTCAATGACATCGACTAGTCCCAGCCCCCCAAAATTTCAGATCTTGTGCCTATAGTAGAATCGATTACTATTATTATTATTGTTATTATTAATTATCTCTTTTTCAGAGTGCTTCAATGGCTTTTGATAAAGTGACAGAAGATAACGTTTATTTATGTGTTGGACATCCTCTCCGTAAAGACATTGAAAATATTGTCCAGTGGCTGTTAAACTCCAGTTTCACAGAAGCTTATAAAAGTATCCTTGTTTGGTATGTGTAAAAGTGCATGTGTGTGTGTATGTGCATGGACAACAGATGTTAAATGATGATGATGATACACACACATTGTTTTTAGGTTGAGTTATATAATTTTACATTAGTGCTACTCCCTAGTTTTGTAGTGTCCAAGTTTATTATTCTCTTACAAGAATATTATCGCCAGTGACTTCAAAGTTTCAGCTAGCTAAGCCATCATTGGACTGTGATGGCTTAGCTGGCTGGTAAGTACCTAAAAATAGACAGTGGGTTTGGAGGTGCGATTTTGATTGAATAAAACCCTTCAAGGTGATGCCCCAGCATGGCCACAGTCCAATGACTGAAACAAGTGAACAATGAAAGATAATAATTAATGAGTTTTCTCTAATTATTACCTAATTTTCCTTGACATTGCTGTAGATATTCTCCAGTTGAAGGTTGCCAAAGGTTTGGCTCTCCAAGACATTCTCACCGAAGTTCACGTTTACGTACATCGAAGTAAGAATTATTTCATTTTCTTTCATTATTATTATTATTTGATATTTTCCTCATTTTTGTCATTGAATTTTTTTTTTTTCAATTAACAAAGCTGACTGCATCTTTAGATATTTGGCTTGCTAGAAATAGCAGCACATCTTCTGCAAATAACATCATTATT
>NC_069006.1:24962148-24969875 GCF_001194135.2 Octopus bimaculoides
CTAAACTAATCTGTGAATATGAAGTTATGTTTTTAATTAATAAATATTGCAAAACATCACAACAGAAAGTTGTATAAATTTGAGGGCATCGTATTTGGGAATAAACCCAGTTGTATGCCTCAGAGAAGAGGAACAGCTGGCCATGACTAAAAGTTGTAGTGGGGTGGGGGAATGCCTCCCGATACTGCAGATCTTTCAAAATAAGGGTCAGCAGAGTGCAACATGGAAAAAAAAAACATTTCCTCTTGCATTTTTCTTTTCTGGCGTTTGTAATCTACCAAAAAAAAAAAAAAAATTTTTTTAAGATACGAAGATGCCAAGAACAGCAAATGTGCTGACTCTTAAACGATCTTTTCAAGAACAATAACCAAACTTTGAAACAGAAAACCCATTCATGGCACTATAAATGTTTTGTTGTCTACAGAAATCCCGATGTACAAAGCATCGTCTTTAATGAAATTTCTGGTCTTTAGAGTCTCCAAAGAAAGGAATTTGGGGTAGCCAAATCCGAGTGTTTCAATGTCGGGGTGGGGCTTCTTGAACTGTTTCCTTGTAGGATCAGGTACAAAACGTTCCACAATGTTCTTACGTTTGTCAGGGTCAGCAGCTTGATCATACAAGGTAAAGGTTACTGGAAGCCGGAATGGCCATTCGAGTATGTTATCATACTCTCCTGGTAAGATTTTAAAATACAACGAAAGATATTTGCCATCTGAATTCCCGTAACCATTCAGAAAAACCGATGCCGATACTTTATAACCATTCCTTGATGTGTAAAACGGTTGACAAGTCAGTTCTTTGGCTCCTTTGTAGGCAGCCTCTAAATATTTTGTCTTGTAGTCACTGATCTTCCAAATGTAGCTTCCATTGGTGATCTGTGTACTGGCATGAAGAGCGTTCTTCAGTTGACGAATCTCCTGCTGTTGCTGTCGTACCAGTTCCCAGACCAAGCTCAAATGGCGTTTGATATTTTCTTCCATATGACTGTCCAAATGGAACCTTTGGCACTAGAAAAATGGTAAAGAAATAAAAAAATTTGTTAATATTCAAGTATCCAACTTCATCCAAAATGTTTGTCGTGTCAGAATGTCTTTCTTACTACAGATACACCTGATACTGTCAGGTGTCTATAAACATACCTGATATTGTCAGAAGTGTGTATTATCTATCTCCTGTATACACACCTGATATATTATCAAAGATGTGTGTTGTCTTTTATATACACACCTGACTGTCAGAGGTATTGTTGGGCAATCTGAGGCTGGTCTTAGCCAGCGAAAAATTGCCGAAAATCTTCAAATTCCTCTTGCTACTGTTAATAGAATTATGGTGCAATTCAAAAGCCAAGGAAAGGAATCAACAGATTCTCGTCCTGGCCGACCTGGGTCCTCAGAAAGGATGCTTCACTGTTTGAAGAGAATTATGGAAAACTAACTCCGTTCGAAGGCTTCTGACATTGCAAAACAGCTAGAATTTAGTCCAAGAACGTGTGCTACATATCTGCATAAGCTTGGGTATTATGGACGAGCAGCTAGAAGAAAACCTCTCCTTCAACCAATTAATTTCAAATAAAAGATTTTGAAAATTAAAGGTGTCTATTAACTTCCTGTGTACACAACTGGAATATCCTATTTGATACAACTCATTCTATCTGAATCGTTATTTTACTATATATATATCCGATACTGTGTGTGTTGTTAACTGTATACACACCTGACGTACTGTCACTTATGTATATTGTGGTGTATTTGTGTGTAGAACATTAACAGAATTGAACCATAAGATAAATTCTTACCTTGGTCTTGCAGCCAGCCTCTTTAAAAGCACAAGTAATTGAAACAGAAGGACAACGTTCTTGAATGTGAACTTCGACCTCTTCTCTGGGGATTTTTGCTGTTTCACACTGATTGGGACATTGCACAGGGAATCGGGGACATTTGTATTGATGAGTCTGAGAGAGAGAAAGATAAATAAAAGTCAGTTTAAGATATTTTTAACCCTTTAGCATTCAGATTATTCAATAGCATCATAGCCTGGAGATCTGGCTAGTTTGAACATAAAGCAAATAGAATATTTAATATCTGTATATATTTGTGAGGTATATATCAACCCTTTTGATATGAAACCCAGCTGAAACCACTTCTGGCTCTTTAGTTACAAATGCCTTGTTTTCAAAAGTTCTGAATTAAAATCTTCCACCAAACCTTAGTCACAATTCATGTTCTTAACGCAGAGTGTCAAGGCAGATGAAATGCTGCCAAGCGTTTTGCCTGACCTGTCAACGATTCTGCCAGCTCGCCACCATTATCCGCTTCTTTCCTTATAATTATGTTGAAACAGCATCAAAGAAAACTGAAAACTGTCCGCCTACGTACATTTTTGTCATCATCATCATCATCATCACTACCAACATCATCTTACTGTGTCACTGGCACACAAGACGGGTTGTCTGTGACAGGACCTAAAAAAGCCTCTTCTACCGTGTTTCAGTTATACAGGGGAGCCTCAGTTTACAAATGCCTTTCAATCACAAACAAATCGGTTTATGAACAATTTTTTAAAACCTAAATTGTCTCAGCTTTGATGAACAGTGTCTTGAATAACAAACACAAACCAGCAACAACAGTTGGTGACAACAAACTGGGAATATCAGCAGAAGAGCATCAAAGACTTCCAGCTCCCACTCAATGCATATTGATTTATAAAAGTGTTTAATATACTCTGTCGTATGTTATGGCAACATAATGAAATACCTACAAAGTCATTAATGACCCTGCTTGCATTTGTTTTGCCTTCTGTTATGTCTCAGCTCTACTGCTATCTAGCACCTTCGGATGATCTCTACTCAACCGCTACACAACTACTACTAGACTGCTACTCGACACTCCTACCATGGCCAAACTACCTCTATTTATATGTCTTGGGAGATCCTACTTCTTCACCTGGGGGTGTCGACACAACACCTTTTGAATTTCCAATTGGGAAAATACTTTGTTTATAACATTTTGGGAGATGAATGACCTTCAGGAATGAATAAAACTCTTAAACTGAGGCTCCACTGTATTCGGGGCTACATCTCTCTCAGACCTGTTTGCCTTCAATGAAGATGGCAGAGTTGTCGTCGTTCTCGTTCATCATTATTTCTAGATTCCAGACAGGGCTGTTATTGCAAGGAAGAATTCTTGGGAGAACTTACCTGTAATGTTTCTTCTACAAATTCTCGTTTACAATACTGACACAGGACAGTTCTTTTGTGGCATTCATTCTTCATATGATTTGAGAGATGTCGTCTGTCAAGGCGAGCGCCACACTTGTTCTCGCACCACACGGATTCATATGGACAGTTGCCATTGTGATTCTACAGAAGCAATAAAAATGGTTTGTCTGAGACTACAAAAGTAGCAAAATGGTCTTTCGGTGAGCGTTAGAAAAAGTTGGAACATTTGAAGGGGCCTCTATCTGGAAGCTTGATTTGTTAGAAATAGAAGCCAAATCTTCCTCAGATTACACCCTACTGTCTTAAATTGGGAAAGGAGACATCTCAAATATTATAATTCTAGGACTAAAGTAATAACGCAGTTGGTAAGATTGAAGGGATGGAAGAGGTTCAGAGAAATATTGTCTCCATTGGCAACAAAGGGGTTAAGTTTGTCTCTGATTATCTTTCGCCCCCCCTCCCTACTCTCCAATTTTCTCTGTGAAAATCATGCTTATAAAGCATAAGGAGTATGGTGGAACACTGGTAATTAATTAAATTAAATTAGAATGATGATGATGATGATGATGACTGGAGAAAATGGAAGGAGAAAGACTTACCTCAAATTGCTCTCCAGAAAACTCGTTTCCACAAAATTTACACAGTACCCGTCGTCTTGGGCAGGTAAATTCTAGATGGTCATGGACACACATGCGAGAGAGGAGAGCGGAACAGCTGTTGGGGCAGGACACAGCATCGTAGCGACAGATATCGAGATGACTCTGAAGAAGAGGAACAACAACAAAATTGGTTAATCCAGGCATTTGAATAAAGTTGTTGATCTACATTTTTGCACATTGAATTTTCTAATGCTTAAAATTACACACACACACACACAGAACGTAAGTATATAATTGTTCAAGAATCAATAATTTTGCCACAATTGCCAAATGTAATGACCTCCATGCAATAATAGTTATTCATTAGAACTCAATTAAGCCTTCAACTCTCTTATTTCCCCCCTTTCCCCCCCTTCTTCAACTTAAATATGTAAATTTAACAATTCAAAAATTATTAACGAAAGGACATCAAATGCTTAATTAAAATAAATAATCATTAAACTTACCTGTAATTTTCCCAGTTGATCAACCCATTTGCATCCATCCTTGTAGTGTTTGCAGCGGATCAGACTGGTTGTGATCTCTGTGTAAAGGTTGTTATCAGGATAAAGCTGGAACGGAAAGAACAAACAATGCAGGAACTCAATGGAATCACCAATCAATATTTTTATTTATTTGAAATAGGCAGAGGCATGACTGTGTGGTAAGAAGTTTGCTTCCTAACCACATGGGTTTGGGTTCAGTCCCACTGTGTGGTACCTTGGGCAAGTGTCTTCTATATCTGGTCAACCAAAGCCTTGTGAGTGGATTTGGGAGGCAGAAACATTAGCCCTGTACAATATCTATACACTGAACAAGTTTTAGTACAGTATTAGTGACAATAGTACTAGATCTAATTCTAATATTCATATAATGGTCATCCAGAGTTAACAGACCGTGTGGTGTTAAGATGTCCATTAAGCTCAGACGCTCGCAGTTCCTGTGTTTGTCTTACCGAAGTTTAGTCCAGTCACAGAATTAGCAACAAACCACCACCAAATGAATGTGTAATGAGAAGAACTTACTTTGCTGTAGTCGAGAGGTTTGTCATCTTCAGGGCACTTGAATACACCAGCACTGTGAAAGAAAGGGAGAAAAAAAGGGGACAATCAAAGAAAAATGAAATCAATAAGGAAGAAAATAAAGACAAGGCAAATTATAACATTCTGTAGAAGGAGACTTAACCACTTAACGAACATTTTGGTTTCAATTTCCATGGAAAAAAAATTTTATTAATATTATTTATTTTGTATTTTATATAAGGAAGAATAAGTACACAAATTATTTTGGATCAGTTATGATCTATGATGAAGTTACTGATAGAAACGATAGTTACTGGTAGTTAACGATAGAAAACGGGAATAACATGATGAACGAAGTATTTTGTGTTAAAAAAAGTAAGTGACGGATACCTCAAGAGTACAGTGAACGTATATTTTCGTTCAAATATATAATTACTAGACATCTCTGAACGAAAATATACAGGATGAAATATTAAGAGTTTAATCAGGCCTTCGTTTTGCCAAAATGCTAAACTAAAGTATGAAGTTACTGATCGTTAATGCCAGAAAACAAGAATAACACGATGAACGAAGTATTTTGGATTAGAAAGAAGTGATGGATACCTCAAGAGTACAGTGAACGTATAGTTTCGTTCAAATATATAGTTATTAGACATCTCTGAACGAAAATATACAGGATGAAATATTAAGAGGTTAAACAGCTTTAGACATTAGAGAAATGTTCTGGTTGTGTTGTTCTTTAATTCAGTGGATCTTAAGTTTACAAATAACAATGCCTACCCTTATCAAAAATATATATACGAAAATTTTAGCCCCAATCAAAAGTTGGTTGGGATCAAAAGCCTGTAGCCTTTAGTGGTTAACAATATTATCTTGTGTCTTTTTAGATAATTCTTTCTGTTGCCAACATAATATTCTGTTTTTAGAACTCAATATACATTTTTACTTTTAAAATATGAACTAAGTGAACAGATGTGTATGGATGTGTGTAACTGTAAATATATCTGAGTGTGCATGCATATGTGTGTGTATGTTCACGTGTGTGTGAATGTATGTGTGTGTGTATAAGCATAGACAACAAAGATAAGACAAGTGATAGGATTCGATTATTTATAAGTTTTTTTTTTACACACATAAACCACAACAGGAAACCAAACGTCATGCGTGCGACCCACATCACCTCAAGAGGCATTTTGACAGCAAAAAGTTCCAGAAACAAAGAATATAGATGCATGCAATAACAGAGAATATGTGCAGGGCCCTGGAGGGTAGTCCAGACACAAACACACGCTGAAAACACACACACATGCATAGACACACACATATATACATACACACACATGCATGCATAGACATACACACATATGCGCATATACATATATATACACACACACATACATATATAAATATATATATACACACACGTGTGCTGATACATGGATGCAATTGAAAGCAGGAAAGGAAGGATTTAGCAGAAAACAAAAAAGTGACCCCTTTGCCTGGCATAGAATAACGGGAGAGACTGTATAACCAACCAGTTGACATATAAGACATTATCATCACCGAAAAGGGCAGCAGAGAGAAAATAGGTGAAGAAACCCCATAAAAACTTCCACTTGCACAAAAGAAATAGTGGCAAATGGTTACATCTGTAATATGTATTACTTAGATGATAGGTTTAGTTAGACATCAGTGAGGAGGTGTTAGTGATCAGATTCTAGAAAAGACAGACATTATTCCTTAATATTTCTTTGGTTACACCAACACCAGATACAGTGGTACTCTGAGTGTAACAAAAGAGTTTTCATGAAGGATTCACACGAGTATAGTTTAGGTGATGGTAGTTCTGTGCTAGTTCAGTATTGTTAATAGTACAATGATGCTAGCATTGGTATTAGTAGTTTGATAATGTTGGTATTAGAGTTAGTCGTTTAGTAACGTTAGTAGTCGAGTTAGTAATGTTAGTAATCGAGTCAATAGTTTAGTAACTGAGTCAGTATAGTAATGTTAGTATTGGTGTTAGTAGTTTAGTAATGTTAGTATTAGAGTTAGTAATTTAGTAATGTTAGTAACTGAGTTAGTAATTTAGTAATGTTAGTAACTGAGTTAGTAGTTTAGTAATGTTATTATTAGAGTTAGTAATTTAGTAATGTTAATAATAGAGTTAGTAGCTTAGTAATGTTAGTATTAGAGTTAATAGTTTAGTAATGTTAGTATTGGTGATAGTAGTTTAGTAATGTTAGTATTAGAGTTAGTAGTTTAGTAATGTTAGAGTTGGTGTTAGTAGTTTAGTAATTTTAGTATTAGAGTTAGTAGTTTAGTAATGTGAGTAACTGAGTTAGTAGTTTAGTAATGTGAGTAACTGAGTTAGTAGTTTAGTAATGTTAGTATTAGAGTTAGTAGATTAGTAACGTTAGTATTAGAGTTAGTAGATTAGTAATGTTAGTATTAGAGTTAGTAGTTTAGTAATGTTAAGGTTGGTGTTAGTAGTTTAGTAATGTTAGTATTAGAGTTAGTAGTTTAGTAATGTTAAGGTTGGTGTTAGTAGTTTAGTAATGTTAGTATTAGAGTTAGTAGTTCAGTAATGTTAGTATTAGAGTTAGTAGTTCAGTAATGTTAGTATTAGAGTTAGTAGTTCAGTAATGTTAGAGTTGGTGTTAGTAGTTTAGTAATGTTGGTGTTAGTAGATTAGTAATGTTAGTATTAGAGTTAGTAGTTTAGTAATGTTAGTATTAGAGTTAGTAGTTTAGTAATGTTAGTATTAGAGTTAGTAGTTTAGTAATGTTAGTATTAGAGTTAGTAGTTTAGTAATGTTAGTATTAGAGTTAGTAGTTTAGTAATGTTAGTATT
>NC_069006.1:24971089-24975763 GCF_001194135.2 Octopus bimaculoides
TAGTAATATTAGTAACTGAGTTAGTAGTTTAGTAATGTTAGTAACCGAGTTAGTAGTTTAGTAATGTTAGTGTTAGTAGTTTAGTAATGTTAGTATTAGAGTTAGTAGTTTAGTAATGTTGGTGTTAGTAGTTTAGTAATTTTAGTATTAGAGTTAGTAATTTAGTAATGTTAATAATAGAGTTAGTTTAGTAATATTAGTGTTAGTAGTTTAGCAATGTTAGTAACTGAGTTAGTAGTTTAGTAATTTTAGTATTGGTGTTAGTAGTTTAGTAATGTTGGTGTTAGTGTTAGTAGTTAAGTAATGTTAGTAACTGAGTTAGTAGTTTAATAATGTTGGTGTTAGTAGTTTAGTAATTTTAGTATTAGAGTTAGTATAAGTGTTAGTATTTTAGTAATAGTATTGGTATTAGTAGTTTAGTACTGATGTTAGCTGTTCAAGTATTTGTAAGTTATGTTAGTATTTTCATTAGTAGTTTAGTAACATTGGTATTGGTATTGGTAGTTTAGTGGTGTTAATAGTTTTGTAGTCTAGTAATATCGGAAATTCAGTAATATTAATATCTGTCTAAACGATTTAGTCCTTCTCAATTGATGTTAGTAACTTAGTAATGTTGTTATTGGTATTAGTAGATTAGTGTTGACATTTGTACATTAGTAATCTTAGTATCAGTGGTTCATATTGGTGTTTGTAATTTAGTAATGTAATTATTGATGTTGGTAGTTATGTTATTATTAGTAGAAGTATTTACATAGACCACCTGTCATTAGTTAAATGCCAATGTGTTTAGTAGTTTGAGAACACCATGTTCATACTTCACCAATGGTTATTTCAATAATTAGTTTGTTTGCTTCATTCGTTAGTCAATATAGTTTTATTAGAGTTCATTAAAACTCATCTCATGTGAGTCATTAACAATTAATTTAATAATATTAGTAATTAGTTAAAATGATTATGCGGTTTTTCAAAATGTTTTAGTGTCATCTTTATGTATTAATTTATGTTAATATGTTAATAATTACATAGCTTTAATTAATATTTCAATGATTTAACTAAAATTTTTAATACAGGTGTAAGTAATTAATAAAATGTTGGTATTAATGTTTGTGTATCTTTATTATTATTATTAGTATACAGTAATTAATATTAGTAATTTAACAATGGTTTAGTATGTTTAATAATTTATTGATGATACCAGTTTTAGTGTTCAGGTAATTTTCGACTGTATTAATTCATTCCTAATTGTCGTTTGTTAATTAAGACCTTGTAAAGCAAGTGGAATGTAAAGGTGCATGGCTTAGTGGTTAGGGTGTTGGATTTATGATCGTGAGATTGTAGGTTTCGATTCCTGGACTGGGCGATGCACTGTGTTCTTGAGCAAGACACTTCATTTCACTTTGCTCCTGTCGACTCAGCTGACAAAAATGATTTATCCTGCAACAGACCAGCATGCCACCCAGGGAGGAATATATATATGCCAGAGAAACTGAGAAAAAAGCCCTATGCTCCTTATGAAGAAATGTGGATTAACCGAAGTAGGAGGAATTTAAAACAAAGGTACAAACAAGCAGGAAATCTGTCCAAGGTATCTAGACTGTGATTCATTATTTTGAAAATGAATTGAAACAACTGCAGTGTATTTCAACAGAAATATGGTAACAAAAGGGTCAAAGTGATCTAAAACAGTCTTCCATCAAAGTCTCATATTAATTTATGTTCCAAATACCAGATTAATAAGTACAACATTGTTTTACTAAATTCATTATTCTCAAAATTAATTGAAACAATGGCAATGTTTTTCATAAGCAATATGGTAACAAAAGGGTTAAAGTGATCAAAATTAAAACCTTCCACTAAAATATGTTAATTTATGCTCCAAATACCAGATTAATAAAGACAAAGTTCTTTTACTAAATTCATTATTCTCAAAATTAACTGAAGACATAAAAGTCTGGTAATTAAAAAGGTTAAATTGATGACACAAATAATGTTGACGACGGAGTTAGTATTTCGGTAGAGTTAGTATCAACATAAGTACTTCAGTTGTGTTAGTATCAACGTTGGTAGTAAAAACATTGCAACAGAGTTAGAATTAGTGTTAGCAGTTCAATAAAATATCAATTCAATTGCGTTAGTAACGTGGATGACCATTTAAAGAATTGGTGAGGTTAGATTTGAGGATGTTAGTTCTTGCAGACAAGATTCGTTTTTTTTACGCAGTTATGAAGAACATACTATATACTGATGACAGGGCCAACCTATGCTGCTCATGCAGCAACATACAACTTGGATTGATGATGATGTTGGTAATGTTGGTGATGATGATGATGATGAATCACCTATACTTTGCATAAATATACTAATGTATTGAACCTGGTATGTAATTGTTTTTTATTAATTGCGTTTCTCATTTGCATATTATTTTCCAAGTGAAGACACACAGCTTTGTGGTTAAAGTAACCGGCTCTTGATTATAAAGACATGAGTTCAATTCATGTGGTGCCAAAAAGGTTGGAGATGATTATATCTGAAGACAGAGGTACTAGTGATGGCAGAAATATATGACAGAGTGGAGTAGGGATCGCAGAGGGAGTTTAGGGGACACAACATACAACAACAAGGAAAAAGCACAGGAAAAAGCACAACAATAAATAAATAAACACCAAAATTTTATATATATTATATATAAGATAAGAAGCCCTTTGTGAGAATTTTTTTTACAGAAAAGAAAAGATAAAACAAAAACTTTGGAACTCATAAAAACAAGCTTTCAATCACTCATAGCTTTGTTGCTGGCCAAAATCTGAGAGTGAGTCCAGTTATTTCAGACCATTGCACAGGTGAGAGAATACATGCACAAAATACTGCACAGATCCATCATGACTCATCATTCCTGGAAGATAGCTTGGCTTTATTCTGAGCAAGAAATAAGGAAACAAAAAAAAAAAAAAATGAATATAGTTGTTACTAGTCTTGACCCAAGCTAAACAACAGTGGTTTTTTTACTTGTAAAGAAAACGGGGAGGGGGAGGGGGGAGAATTTCGGGTTTTATTTTTATGTAAGGGGTGTTTTGATGATTAATTTTTTTTACTTGAAACATAAAAATATTTGTGTCAAACACAGAGTCTCCAGGTTTACCCATTTGACTACGTTGCATCATTGTTAATTTTAGTATAGTTTTTATTATCTTTGTGGTAAATAAAGCACATGGCTTTGTTGTTGTTGTTGTTACAGTGAGAGTGTGTCGAAAGTGTTTTGTTTTCGTTTTGTTGGTATCTTACATCTATGACTAACACAAACACACACACACACACATATATATATATATATGCGCTTACACAAACACACACACATACATAATGACTATAACTTCTTTCTTTCATTGCAACAAAGAAAATATTAAAATACACAACGATCTGACAGCTGAAACGCACAAGTGAACGTCTGCTTGTGTGTGTGTGTGTGTGTGTGTGTGTGTGTGTGACATGAATGGACATGTCAACAGGTATATGAAAGCATTAAACTGACAAAAGGTAAATAAGCTGATAATAATAATAATAATAATAATAATAATAATAATAATAATGGTTTCAAATATTGCCACAAGGGCAGCTTGGCGGAGGTGGGGATGAGCCAACCTTAACCCTAACCCTGAAAGGATGAAAGGTAAAGTCGCCCTCAGTGGAATTTGAACTCGGGACATAGCGACGGGTGAACTACTGCTAAGCATTTCGTCCGGTGAGCTAACGATTCTGCCAGCTCGCTGCCTTAATAATAATAATAATAATGATAATAATAATAATAATGATAATTTTTTCCACAAAGGCAGCAATTTTAGGGAGGAGATGAGTCGGTTAGATCGACCCCAGTATGCAACTGGTACTTATTTTAACGACCCCGAAAAGTTGAAAGGCAAAGTTGACCTCGGCAGAATTTGAACTCAGAATGCAGTGACGGATGAAATACCACTAAGCATTTCATCCGGCGCACTCAACGATTCTACCAGCTCACCACCTTAATAATAATAATAATAATAATAATAATAATGGTTTCTTAATAAAGCAATAAAAAAAAATGAGAATAAATAAAACAAAACAAAACGAAAGTGTGTTAGTAAGCATGTTTATGTCCAGTGGTGATGTGTTTATTAGTAGTAGTACAAGTCTCAAAAAATATACAAACTCACTTTAAGTTCACGCTGGAGCAATTAAGGAGATGATGTAAGTCTGTTGTCGAATCGAGGACTGGATTAAATAGGGTTGCGATGTTATGCCGGTAGGCAACGGGGAGCGACTGGATGGATACGGGGTCCATCGTTTGAGATGGGGCTTTTAGGGAGAGAGAGAGAGAGAGAGTCTGTTGGTAGGTCGCTTGCGGTGAGGTTTGTTGTTGGTTTGTTAGACACACACGATGGAAGAGTGACGAAGGAACGAAACATGAGGAAATAAATAAGACAAGTGGGTGGTGGGGAGAGGGAGAAGAGAGGGAGAGGGTGAAAAGGACGAAAGAGGAGAAGGGAGAGGATAAAGAGGAGGAGGGAGAGGAAGAAGAGTTGGGAGAAAAAGAAACTAACGCTGGTTTTTTTTTTCTATAAATAATTAGAAATTAGAAAGCAGAAAGAAATGAAAAAGTTCTTTTCAGAATAATGGTAGACAAATGGTTGAGGATGATTG
>NC_069006.1:24977342-24979268 GCF_001194135.2 Octopus bimaculoides
AGAGAGAGAGAGAGAGAGAGAGAGAGAGAGAGAGAGAGAGAGAGAGAGAGAGAGAGAGAGAGAGAGAGAGAGACTGTGTGCAACAGAGTGTGTACAAGTGTGAGAGACAGGAGTGAGTGTCAGAGAGAGAGCATGTATGCGAGAAAGGGGGAGTATGTGAGAGAAAGAGAGAGAGAGCTAAGGAAGTTTAGACCCAGTAACAGCTGGCTAAGGTTTCCTGGAGGAGGTGGTGTGCTACAGTGACAGTAGCAGTAGTAGTAGTAGTAGTAGTAGTAGTAGTAGTAGTAGTAGTAGTAGTAGTAGTAGTAGTGTCTTGTCCCCACTCCTCTAGGTTCTACAGCAGCTGGAAGCATAGGAGAAGGAGGAGTTAAACTCTTTGTTCCACTCCGCCTTACATAACATGCACACCCATCTTTGAGAAGACCGCCTTCTCCTCCTCTTACTCACCTTCTATGATACAGTAGGCCGGTTAAGTTGTATATATATATGTGTGTATATATATATATATACATCAACAAAGGTCTATCATAACAAAGGCACATCGCATAAGCACACTTCTACGAAGACGAGTGAGGCTTTTTTTTCATGGTCCAGTGAACGTGAAAAATGCCTGTCTGTCTGTCGGTCTGTTTCCCCCCCCCCCGGCCTTTACAAAAGGTCTTGTAAGTCAGTCAGGTTTTCAAATACATAAAATGTTTCAACGCTGATTTATTAATTGTACACCATGT
This sequence comes from Octopus bimaculoides, assembly GCF_001194135.2. Taxonomy (NCBI): domain Eukaryota; kingdom Metazoa; phylum Mollusca; class Cephalopoda; order Octopoda; family Octopodidae; genus Octopus; species Octopus bimaculoides. The sequence goes on from NC_069006.1 coordinate 24,978,071, forward strand.
ACTTAGATGCACAGAGATACACACAGACAGACACATGCATTTGTGCACACACAAGGACACACATCCACCCATATGTATAATTTAGGGTGGCGAGCTGGCAGAAACGTTAGCACGCCGGGCGAAATGCTTAGCAGTGTTTCGTCGGCCGTTACGTTCTGAGTTCAAATTCCGCCGCGGTAGACTTTGTCTTTCATCCTTTCGGGGTCGATTAAATAAGTACCAGTTATGCACTGGGGTCGATGTAATCGACTTAGAGCCTTTGTCTGTCCTTGTTTGACCCCTCTATGTTTAGCCACCCCCACCCCCGCCCCGGGGGCAATAAAAAAATACATATAATTTAGTCCAACCCATGCCTGCATGAAAAATGGACATTAAAGGATGGTGAAGATAATGCTGATGATAAACATATATATATATATATATATATATATATATAATCGGATTATGTCTTAAAGACCTTGCTAATCTTTCAAGCAGTGATGAGGATATTGATATGGTGGTGGTGGTGGAGGTTATCATAATGTGTATAGTTATAGCAGTGAAGGTAATAATGTGATGGTGGTGCTGGTATCATAGATGCAATGTTGACGTTGGGCTCAGCTATGTCAAAAGAAACACGTGTCTGTAAGGCAAGACAGACCAGAGACGTTTATCTCGAGGCTATCACCAGTAACGCTTACTCATGTTACTCTCGTAAATCTCTCACCGTTGCTAAAAGACGAGGTCAAACCCTTCTGTTGGTGCTGCACTTAATCTTCTACTCCTGCATTCTGTCTTTTCGTTAATGACTGATCCGCTTAAACCATTTCAAATGCACGTCTCTACTGTTGAAGTACCACCTGTAGTTGATTTCAATTGATAATCAGCTGATTACTTTAATTAGCCATCATTAGCTATTCATTCATTCATTCATTCTATTTGTGTGTGTGTGTCAGTATACATATATACATACATATATTATAAATATATAATTGTGTCAAGGACCTATAATCCTTTAAGGGATGCTAGCATCCTAGTTTTCTGGTTTATATCAGTGTTCAGTGAAAACTAAATATATTAGATTTGTATTGATATATCATCATCATCATCGTTTAATGTCCGCTTTCCATGCTAGCATGGGTTGGACAATTTGACTGAGGACTGGTGAACCAGATGGCTACACCAGGCTCCAATCTGTAGCCATATATATATATATATA
>NC_069006.1:24979695-24985316 GCF_001194135.2 Octopus bimaculoides
TGTGTGTGTGTGTGTATTGGGGTGGAGTGAAAATAAAAAATTGTGGAAATTGAAAATGTCTGAGGGCTAAAATCTTGCTATATTTGATTATTAGAAAAATGTGTTTCTTAAATGGCTTATAAACACCTTCCACGTTGAAATTGTTTTTGTTCCAGCACACGATCTCAGATCAGGTCACTTGCTATGCAAGTGCATCTCCGTAATATACATATACCTGCTATTTCCCCCTCAATCACCACTATCAGAATAGCAATCATGACAGTTGTTGCACGAAACAGAAGGAAACAAAAGAAAATGCTACCCACAAGAGCACAAGCGGTTGAATAACCCAAGGAAGTGTCTAATAGCTCTCGATAACTGTAGGCCTATAATTTGCATTAGTCATCCCTACACCTTCCTTAAATATCAGTTACCATTTTCCAGATGTCACCACCGATGTCAGGTAAAACTCTCTCACACACACATACACACACACCAACTTCTGTTTCATATCTACAAGACGCATGCCAAATTAATTTCGTAGCAGCAGCTCAAGTTTTATTAGATCTTTAATTTTTCATTAATACAATAAAACTAACAGTATGTATATATTAGGTGCATTCACTTCATGACAGTGTACACATATATACACACATGTACATATGTGTGCACACATGCATGTATGTATAAATATGTCTGTTGTGTGAAGTGAGGGGCTTTGTGCTGCAAAGAGTGGACTGACCATCTGTGTATATTTGAAAAAAGAAACCCATCCATTGTTGTTCTTTTCTTGTGGTTAACATGATACGACAGCTTTACTGACAATAAACTGATGTAGTAGCAGGATCCTTTGTTACCAAGTGTTTCCCCCCCACTTCTGTAATATCGAGCTATTATTCCATAAACCACCATTTCATTAAGGATCACACTAAGATCATTTGCCACATGTCTTGCAAATTTTATCTAACTATTTTGTTATTGTAATTCTGTTGAAATAAAACAGCCTTTGTTTCAGTTCATTTTGATAATTAACCTTTCCCCACTAAAATCCCTGACCATGGGCCAATATTTGAAACAATTATTACTCTTATCATTCTATTGGGGAGGCGACTTGTATGAGGTGTGACAGCTGTTATAAGGAAGACAATTTCTACTGGGAAGACAACAGACCACAGATAAGTTGTAAAAACATCCTCCTTAAAAGTTACTGATTACTTAATGATAAACAATATTAACTTCTGATAACTTTAAGCTTTGTTATCAACTTCTTCCCCGTTCTTTAAGTAGCAATATTATAATCTGAATTATAATTATGGCTATTTTAGTAATTTATGTCTAAACATCACTGAGCAGAAAGCATGACTGGTTGGGTAGAAAGGCCTGATATAATTTCATTCTAGAAGTCCTCAACCTCTTTAGAAATTTCTCTAAAAATTTAACATAGGAGTCACCAAAGTCCATGCAAGTATCACAAGAAGAAACACATGTTGGGTCGGAGAATATAAGAAAATATGAACAATGAAGTCACAGCAAAACATTAATTTTTGTTTGATTGAAATAATCTGGGTTTTTTTTTTTCTAAAGCATATTTAGAGAAAAGGGTGTCATTTGTGAACTGCCATTTGGTGAAAAGGATAAGGAATGAGTTACAAACGGTTGAGAACAGTCACATTGGACAATACAAGAGATTACAAACTGCATCATGCACTCAACCATGCAATTGTAGTAGTGACCAATGGGGTAATTAACGCTCTTGACCACATGCAGCATCAAACCATGCTGCAGATTGCATGTAGTATAAATCTATGTAGCAAACCACATGTAGCATTAAACCATGCAGTAAAACCACATGCAGCCTTGATGCATACATTAGACCAAATGCAGCATTAACGCATACAGTAGGTCACATGTAGCATTAAACATACAATAGATCACTTTTAGCAATAAGCATGCAGTAGACCACATGTAGCATTAATGCCTGCAGTGAGCCACATGCAGCATTAAGCATGCTATAGACCACCTTTAGTAATAAACATGCAGAAAATCACATGTCACATTAATGCATGCAGTAAACTACATGTAGCATTAAACATGCAATAGATAATTTTTGCAATAATCCTGCAACAAACAAGTAGCATTACTGCATGCAGTAAACCACATGTAGTGTTAATCCATGCAGTGAACGACAGAGAGTGACAGCCGTAACACATCATCTACTTACATTTTATGTGGCGAATTCTTTATGTTTGTAGTTCGACTGAATGAGCGAAAGGAAAGAAAAGAATAATTGAGAAAGGAATGAGAGAGAAATGGAAATGAGAAAATGAGGAATGGAAATCGAAGATAAATCAAAGAAATAGCTGTGTATGAAATGGTTAATGAAACAATACTTAAAAAACACCACCACTAGGTATCAAGCAGTAGCGAGGTATAACACAGACGCAAAGACACACACATACAATGGGCTTCTTTCAATTTCCCTGTCTACCAAATCCACTCACTTACCCAGGACCCAGAGAACAGCAATCAGGTGAGAAAGATGGTTAAATGTTGAAATACTCTGTTAAATTAACCAGGTAAAACAGGTGTTTATCAATGCTAAAGATTCCCACATATTTTTGTAAATCCCTGTAAAATTCCATGGAAAAATAAACATGTTATTAGAGATAGCATTTATCAAATTATTTTAATCTCTTTTTGAAATGGGTTTTGTTATCTTTTTCGTTCAGAGGATTTTTAAAAATCTGTTGAGTGGCTGGGTGGATGAAAGGATAAAATATTGGGTTATCACCATGGATTGCAAGTTCAAACCTACTGCAGTTATTCACTTGTATTTTGGGCCACACCATTTGATTTTTATATGCCTTAGTTGTAGAACAGGGTCCCAGAGCATGTGGAGATGTCAATTTACAAATGAGTATCTTTAAAAAAAAAAAAGATAGACGGACCAGGGATCAGTTCTTATTTACTCTTTTACTTGTTTGTCATTTGACTGTGGCCATGCTGGAGCACCGCTTTTAGTCGAGCAAATCGACCCCAGGACTTATTCTTTGTAAGCCTCATACTTATTCCATCAGTCACTTTTACCAAAAGGTGTGATTCAAGATAGATTTGGTTGCTATTTCTAGCAAGTCGAGCCACTCTGCAGTGGCTCCTTTGTTAACATGTGGCTGTTAACGTCTCCTTGTAAAGGAAGGACTTATTTACTTTACACCAGCTGTTAAGATTAAATTTGACTGTTGACACTTCAAAACAGAATCTACCAGAACAAAATTCATTCTTACAATCAATAACCCAGATATAATTTCCTGAACAAGCTGCTCTGTTGACTGGATCAACTGGAGCGCTCATTATAATCAACAGAGTACCAGCTGTACAGGAACTTTTGGTAAAAACAAATTTTCAGATGTATACATGGCTTGGCTGTGTGGTAAGAAGCTTGCTTCCCAACCACATGGTTCTGGGTTCAGTCCTACTGCATGGCACCTTCATCTTGTACTATAGCCTCAGGCCAACTGAGGCGTTGTGAGTGGATTTGGTAGACGGAAACTGAAAGAAGCCCGTCATATATATGTATGTATATATATATATGCCGAAAGTGCCATGCAGTGGGACTGCACTTGGAACGATGTGGTTGGGAAGCAAGCTTCTTACCACAGAGCCACGCCTGCGCCTATATATGTATATTAATTTCTTTAAGCAGTTTTTGTTTCATACAGGGCCTCATCAAGATTAAGGTGGTGGAGTATTCCACAAAATATAGGTTTGGGTGCCACAGTTTTAAGAAATTGGTAAAATGGGGTTCTGTAACGAAATAAGTTTGGAAACTACGGCTGGTTGTTCAGTGGGTCTCTTTGTTCGAAAATGTGTGTTTATTTCTTTGTTTGAATTTCGTATATTGCAGAACAGGGACTGTGAGAATACTCCCACAGCCCCTCAAAGGACAACAGGCGGTTGTTGGTACGAGAAAGCATTGTTTGGCAAAAAGGAAAAAAACACAAAAAAAAAACAGAAACGAGGGGAAACGGTTATCTGAAGGAATTGAAATCGCGCCACAAGGCCCGGTTCGTGTGAGCCGAACGGCTGGCAGTTGCCAGCTGAACCCAAAGATAATACATCAAATATCATTATTATATCTGTGTGTGTGTTTATGCACGCGTGCTTGGCGTAGGCATGTGTCAACAGGTAGAAACATGAAGGGGGACAAATTGACGCCAGGATACACAGGCCCCTCCGACACCCGTCCTGTACTACAAAGGTATATAATAGAATAGGGTGGCCGGGGTAGGGTGAATAATACGCTGCAGATGGTCTGTGTTCTGTAGCTGCTGCTTTTTATTTCGACTGGTAACAGGTTTTTATTGTCAAGTGTGGCAAGGTCCCCCCGCCAATGTAGATAGGTACAGGTACGTATGTGTGTGTGTATATATATGAAAGAGAGAGGGTTAATAGATAAAGAGAGAGTGAGTTGGCGAGAGAAAGAGAAACAGTGCCTAAAGGGAAAGAAAAAAAGTAAGACATACAAAAGTACAAAGAAAAAGAAAGGCATGAAAAGGAGAGGAATAAAGAAAACGACAGAAAGGGTGAAATAAAGAAGAGAAAGATTATAAGACAAAGGGAAATACAAAGAGAGAGGGAGAGAGAAAGATAGAGAAGAGAAGGAGAAAGGGGGATAAGAGAGAGAGAGAGAGAGAGAGAGGAAGAGGGACAGAAGGGAGGGAGAGAGGGAGCGAAAGATAGAAAGGAGAGAGAGAGAGACAGAAGACAGAGAGGGAGAGGAAAGACGATTGATGTAAGTAGGTAGGAAAGAAGAGAGGGTGTTGCACGCATTACGTCAAGACGAGAAAAGAGAGGTGAAGGGGGAGGGAAGGAAGGCAATGAACGGTGGATTACAAATAAATAAATAAATAAAACTGATAGAAAAGCAGACGAGAAAAAATGGGAGGAGGTGGAGGAGAGATTAGCAGACGATAAGAGTAGGAGGTAGAAGAAAAGAGTAGGACACAGTCGGTTGGTAATGTGTGTGTGTATATATATATACACACTTGCATGCATGCATACACACACACGCACAAATTACCTTTTGTTTCCGTCGTTAGATTGCGGCCATGCTGGGGCATCGCCTTGAAGAATTTTAGTCGAATGAATCGACCCCAGTACTTTTTTCCTTTCGGCCTAGTATTTACTCTTAGTTTTCGGACAACGGCCGAACCAAGAAAGAAAGTTCCTAATGTATATTTGATTAAATATTATTAGGAATTGCATTAAAAAAAATATTTTGTAAAAGTATGACCAATTTATTACACAGAATTTTAAGAACAAAATCTGGCACTGTCATGCTATTAGCTGTCAGAAGTGAAAGTGCTCACTGCTAGTGAAGTATCTGTCTGTCTGCCTGCATGGCTGTTGATTCTTTGGCTACTGACAGCTAATACCATGACTGGCCGGAGCGAGCTATATGTCTGTCTGTCTGTCTCTCTCTCTCTCCCTCTATCTATCTATCACTCGAAAGTTCGCGCGTCCGCGCTAGCTAGTCGTGAGTAGAAAACACAAATTTAATATAAAAACATATTTCCTGAAATTGCAAATTATTTAAAATATAAAAATATAATTTTCAACAGAGAGAATTTATCAAAATAGAA
>NC_069006.1:24987888-24996715 GCF_001194135.2 Octopus bimaculoides
AGGAGGAGGAGGAGGAGGAGGAGGCGTGGCTAAATGGTGGGAGGGAGGACATTGTGAAGAAAGAGGGGAGGAGGGGGCTTGAGACAAGACGAGATTAAAGAGAGAACGAATGTAAGAGAGAGAAATATGAGTGTGAGAGAAAGAGACGAAGAGGGTGAAGGGGAAAAGGAATGTGCGCGTGTGCAAGGCAGAGATAGATAGAGGGAGGGAGTGAGAGAGATTTACAGAGTGGGGTGAGAAATAGACAGAAAGGGAGAGATAGAAGGAGTGAGAAAGCTATACAGAGGGGTGAGAGATATATAGAGGGAGTGAGAGATAGAGGGAGTGAGAGATAGAGAGGAGGTGTTAAAATAGAAGACAAAGAAAGAGATAAACGAAGGAAAGGGAGATTGAATGGTGGTGATGGTGAAGGGGAAATAAGGGCTGGAAAGAGAAAGAAACGGGACAAAGGAACGAAGAAAGGGTTAGAAAGTGTGTGTGTGAGAGAGAGAGAGAGAGAGAGAGAGAGAGAGGGATACAGAAATGAGAGAGAGATAACGATAGAGAGGAAGAAAATGAAAGGAAGAAAGAAGGAAATATTTAGATCCATTTCTTTCTATCCCCTCGTCCCTTATCTATCAATCTATCTACCTATCTATCTACCTACCTATATCTATCTATCTATCTATATTTAAGATATATAGCGGTCAATTGGCAGAGTCGTTAGAGGATCGGATAAATAACGTTTATTGTCGAGGTTCTCCGCGATCTAATTTCGAATCCCATAAGGTCAATCAATATATAAGGTATCGACCTAGGGTTGACTCAGTTGTCTCTCCTCTCACTCGCTCAAACTGTTCCATCTTGGATGTTCAACTGGATTAAGAGAGAGAGAGACGAGGTACCTAAAACAATGAGACCCTGTCAGTGGATAAGCCCATCACACACACACACACATATATATATATATATATATATATATATGCAGGCTTATAGGCGCAGAAGTGGCTGTGTGGTAAGTTGCTTACTTACCAACGGTATGGTCCCGGGTTCAGTCCCACTGCAATAAGGATATTGTCGTTATTGTTTGGGCCCAGGTCAGTCCTAATCCAGTAAATTTACGAGCAAAGGCATTCCAGCACTGGCTACCACGTCAACTTTGCCTTTCAGAGTCGATAATATAGGTACCAGTTGATTACTGAGGGTCCATGTACTTATTTCCACATCCGAAATTGCTGGCCTTGCGCCAAAATTGGAAACCATTATTATTACAATTATTATTATTGAAGACGGTCGAGCTGGCAGAATAGTTAGCGTGCCGGGCGAAATGCTTAGCGGTATTTCGCCCGTCGCTATGTTCTGAGTTCAAATTCCGCTCAGGTCGACTTTGCATTTCATTCTTTCTAGGTCAATAAATTAAGTACCAGTGAAACTGTTACAAAGTGTTTGTCTCCTTGGCATGGCCAGAATAATCAGGAAAGTATTAGAGAGCTGAAAAGAACGGATAGCATGGTACCGTAGGCTGCAGGTAGTAAAACCGCCAACACATGCAAAACTAGAAGCTCCATTAAAAAAAAAAAAATTAAAATAATAATCCTTTCCACTGGAAGCACAAGGCCTGAAATTTTGTGTGGAAGAGGCTAATCGATTTATATCGACCCCACTGCTCAACTGGTACTCATTTTATCGACTTCGGCGGAATTTGAACTCGGAATATAAAGACGAATATAATGTCACTATGGCCTTTTGTGCGCCGTATTTTTCACTTCCTCTAAGTTTTTTTTCTCCACTTCCCCTGCATAGCTGATACACTCCGGGGAAAGGCATGGACATCACGGCCTCCTATTTTACTCTTCCTATACACACACACACTTCATATGCTGCTAACGATTGTGCCAGCTCGCTGCCTTCAAGACAACAAGCGTTTTCCATTAAAAAGAGCAATTACATTAAAACCGATGAGAGAGAAGAGAAAATCTCTTGGTCATTCAGTGAAGAAACGTCTGAGGGAGATAACTCTAACTTCACTGTTGCATATATTTCGAAATTTGATTCAAATCATTAACGACGAAGTTTATTTTGTGGTCTAACTGTTTTATTGAATCATGACGCTAACAGCAATGATAATAAAGTTGTTTAAGACGAATGGTAGGAGTGGTATGACGAGTGGTTGACTGGTATAGGGCAACGTTCGCAGAGAATTGCTCAAATTTATGGTGCGACCTCTTGACAACAGCTGACGAACGAAATTGTGTCGGGGTTGGATCGATTGGTAATTATTGTTGTATTATTGTTAGAAAGTAGAGTCTTTTACTCCGAGTGTGAGTGTGTGTATGAGAGAGAGAGAGAGAGAGAGATAGAGTGTGGGGTGAGAGAGAAAGGAAGATTTGTGTGAGAGAAAGAGAAACGTGTACTGTGTGTGCGTTAGAGGGAGACAAGATTGTGTGTATGATGGAGTGAGAGAGAGAGGGGGGAGAGAGAGAGGGGAGAGAGAGAGAGAAAGAGAGAGAGAGAAAGATGTGCGTTCGTTAACGTGCTTAATCGATAAGTTAAGAAGCACAATTTGAATAACTCTTCGTTAGATGGTTACACCGAGTCTATACACTTTGAGGTGTGCGTGTGTGTAACAGTTTGTGTCGTGGTTGCCGGGTGAGGCCCACAATTCGAGTGAACCATCGCCAGACGAAATTTAGTCTTTATTTCTCTCCTTACATTCTAAGTTCAAAATGTTAGCTCTTCTTCGTTTCCAGAATTCCATCGAAGTAAAAGTATTTACCTGGAAAGCTAAAAATAGTGAATGTGTTTTTCCCTCACGAAATGAAAGTATTTTAAAACGGAACTCAAACAGTAAACAGAAGAGCAACAACCAGCAAGATAATGTTGTTTTTAAATGTGACATTATTAGTGTTGAAGTTGGATTCATTAAAATATATCGCTTATATTTCTAAAACTAGCAGCCATGCTTTGCTGCTCTCGTTAACATGAATAGCAAAGCATGGCTGCTATTTCTAGCAAATCGAGCGAGTACGTAGTAACTTCCTCGTTATTTAGTCCCATGTTATTACCAATCAAGCAGAACTAAGAAAGAAGGAAAGAAAGAAACAAACAAAAACAAAGCTAGAAAGAAAAACAAATAAAGACAGAAAGAAAGAAAGAAAAAGAAAGAGAGCTTGTTTCTTCACACGTTTAGCCATTGAAAGTATAGGAAGAGGAAGTGGCGGTCATACATCACCGGTTCTGGTTTTAAGTTTCCAAATAATATCTTGCTTACTTCCATTGTTTCCTGAAACTGTAGGTGTATCCACCAATTACAGAACCGATTAGTACCAAATTGTAATTAATGCTTACCTGAAATAAATAAAAAGAAAAACATTAATGGGATGATATTCAGGTGTAGGAGTGGGAGGGTGAGAGGGGTATTGATAAGAAATGGAAAACAGATCTGGGAATTGATATTGATTTCAAAAGGAAATGAAAGGTAAAATTTATCTGGATGAGAAAAGAAGTTGGAACTGAGAGGGACGAAACTAAATACCAAAATGCACTTGGCTCAGCACTGAAGTTGGTGCCATGCAAAGACTGTCAGTGCCACATAAAGCGCACTGGTGATGGTGCGATGTAAAGGGCACTGGCATGGAACACAAGATATACACACGCATACTGCTATTTTCAATTTTTGCTTTAGTTATGAGCGATAGTGGTGTCCATGAGACCCAGAGGTTTCAGGTAATGCTGAGTAAGTGCTGTGGATAGAGCATAGTTAAGCTCCAGGTTCGGTGATTATGTGAATAAGGGGTCCAACGTAGGTCATGTATCAGTGTGTGAATATAAGGATTTCGTAATGAAATAAAAAACCAAGGCTGTGTATAATATAGAACATTTATAAATAGAAGGTCTTACAGTTGTTTCCAGGATACCTCTCATACCGTCTCTTCATCGGAGACGGTATGAGAGGATGGTTAACCATTCTCTCACACATAAAAATCACATCCAGTACACCCTAAAGCAGTTGGCATTAGGGATGGCATCCAGCTGCAGAAACCAAACCAAAACAGACAACGAAACCTGGTATGGCTCTGGTCAAGCCATCCAACTCATGCCAGCATAAAAAACAGATGATGATGATGATGATGTCTACCATTTTCACCATTTCTGACTCTTCGACCACAAAAATAACGGAGAACCTACTTTCAAGAATGTAACACCTTTTGATTTACAATGTGTGGGTGTAATAACCGTTCTTAGTATTGTTGGCAGCAGCTAATAACCAATTATAGCTTAGTTTGATGGAATAAATCTTTGGTGAAACTGGATTCTTGAGAGGAGAGTGGAAGTTTATTTCAGTTGCACACACACACACACACACACACACATACACACACACACACACACACACACATTCAGAAACATTTTAAAATACAGATATTCACGCACACATGAAAGCACAAACACACATGCAAGCACATGCACACATGCACAAGCAGACACATGCAAGCACACACACACAAGCACACATGCAAGTACACATATACACACACATGCACAAGCATACACACACACACACACACACACACACACACACGTGTTCATACTAAATTAATACACATCCATCTTTGTGTACTTAAGTAATACAGCACAAAAAGGAGATTATTTTGACAGGAGAGAGAGAAAAAGAGAGAGAATGAAAGTAGGAGAAACAGAGAGAGAGAGAGAGAGAGAGAGAGAGATGGAAAGGGAAAAGAAAGGAGAGAAGGGATGTAAAAGTGAACATTTACAATTGATTACATTTCCTAATTAGCCTTAATTGGAATGGGGAGAATAGATAATTAGCCCTGTTGGGGTGGGGGAAATAATTAGTCCTAAATAGGGATAAAGAGACTACTTAGGTGAGAACAGAAAGGAAACGGGGGTTTTTTAGATTTTATTTTTTAAAGTTAATAACAAAGGAAGAAAGAATATTAGATGTATCTCTCTCTCTCTCTCTCTCTCTCTCTCTCTCTCTCTCTCTCTCTCTCATACATATATGTGTGTGTATGCACACTCACACATCAACATTTCACATTCATGTTGGCATTGAACATAAGATGTATATACACACACTGCTATTTTCAATTTTTCTTTATAATGTGTGTGTGTGTGTGTATATATATATATATATATATATATACAATGTCTGTGTGTATATAGAAATATATATATATATATACACAACATATTACCCGGACATACACACACATATATATACGCACAACATATTACCCGTACATACATACATGTATACACACACACACACACATATATATACACACACACACTGCTTTTTTCAATCTCATCAATCTTATTTTACAGTAAAATCATATATGTGTGTGTATGTGTATAAAATAAACGTATGTGTGTATATACTGTGTGTGTGAGAGAGCATGGATTTCTTTGGGGTTTTTCTATAGTATATATATATATATATATATATATATATATATATATATATATATATATATATATATACACACTGCTATTTTTCAATCTTATCAATATTCCTCTTACTTTTACTCTTATATATGAAAGATAACAAAAATGCAAGTTCTTCCCCCCTCCACTCCACGTCCCCCTCCACCCACTGACCCTATTTAAAGAGATAAGTGGCTCAAATGTGTGTGTGTGAGGGGTGGGGTGGGGGAGAGATGCAGGGAAGCTTTCAGGAGAAAGTCTCACTCATGAAAAGGCATTGAAAGGTATAAGTGTGTGCATGTGTGTGTAAGTGTATGTGTGTGTGTGTGTGTAAGTGCGTGTGTGCATGTGTAAGTGTGTGTGTGCATGAGTGTGTACAGTAGTTTATGCATGTGTGTATGCATGAGTGTGTGCATGCGTGTGCATAGCTACAAAAGAGTGTGTATGCACAAAAGAATACGTGTGTGCATAAGAGTGCATGCGTATGTGTACTTGTATGTGTGCATGCGTGTATTCGTGAGTGTGTATGTGTGCATGTGTATATATGCATGTGGATAAGAGTGTGTATGTGAGATTGGGTTCCTTTAAGATCTTTCTAGAAGCCAAACGGTCTTTTTCCATTATTTCTCCAGATAAAACACTTTAAATTCACTTTTCACTGTGGAGAAGGAGGAGGGGGAGGGGGAGATATTGGTCCTGATGCTAGTGATGGTGGTGGTGGTGGTGGTGGTGGTGGTGTTGCGGTGGTGATAGTTAAATTTTGTAATTTATGGCTGTGCAAATGACAGGGTTATGGCTGTGGAAGTTAAACCAGTTCACTTGGCAACCTTGGGTTAAGTTCAGTCCCGGTGCAAAACACCTGGGGCAACTGTCTTCTAGCTCCAGGTCAAGGATTGAAGGCCTTGTGAATAAAATTTGGTAGAGCGGAAACTCAAAGAAGCCTGTCGCACGCCACGCATGTGTATGTGTATGCGTGCGTCTGTGCATCCGCTCGTGTATGCGTGCATGTGGGTGTCTGTTGGTTTATAGGAATAGAATATGAAATTGGGTTTGGATTATGTATGACAGGAGGGAAGCGATAACTGGATATCATCATCATTTAATAGCTTGATATATGGATATCATCATCATTAGATATCTATGTTCCATGTTGGCATACGTAGGATATCATAGAATGGTAAGGGAATTTTTTAGTGTAAAAAGATACAAGACCTCACTGCATGTGTGTACTTATGGTACACACACACACACACACACACACACACACACACACACACAGGCACCCCATCAATTATGAGTGTTCCAGTTGATCTGATTAGTGGTGGAGGGACCTCATTTTTCTTTTGTTTGGGTGTTTTTGAAAGTGGAAGTAGGGAAATAGGGCGTGGGACAAATATGTTTGAGAAGCACTGGTTTAATGTGATCGGAGCAGCAAAACCCTTCGTCTAAACAACAACAACCCTTTAGCTCGAGATAATCACTAACCTTTAACCTGGCCCCTCACCCTAGGGGGAACTTATGTGTTTATAGAAAGAGAAAAGATCAGTTGATATCGGGAGATATGAAGATGTATCGTGGATGTGTATCAAATGAGAAATGAGAGAAAGACTCGGGGGTTTCTTAAATACCAAACACCAGCCTTAAGGACACCAAAGTTCAGAAATAGAGGGAGTAACTGGTGAGGGCGGTGGTAGTGATGGCAGTGGTGTTGGTGGTGGTGATAGTGGTGATGGTAGTGGTGGTGATAGTAATGGTGATGCTAGTGGTGGTGATAGTAATGGTGATGCTAGTGGTGGTGGTGGTGGTGGTGGTGGTAGTGGTGATGATAATGATGGGGGGAGTAGTAGTGGAGATTGAGATGGTGGTGATGGTGGTGGTAATGGTTTTTAGCAACAGTGATAGCTGTGGTGGTACTCAATGTGGTGGTCGTGGTAAAATTGCCGACAGTGATGGCTTTTATTTAACCCCAGGCCAAGCTGATCCAGCAAACCTACGATCAAAGTGCATTTCAGTCCTGGCCACTCCAGTCCCAATTTCTGTTTCTTTCTTTTCTTTTTCAGGCATGGTGTATCTTGGACTATTTTATCCAATGTATCCATATTTCTTTATGACAATAAGGTGTGATTTGAGAGAAATTTGGCTGACATTTCTGACAGGTCAGACAGGTTAAGGGTTCCTGTTATAAGAGTGGCCCCTTATACAGAAGAAGCCTGTGTAAATAAATGGATAGGTAAAAGTACGGTAGACATACTGGTTTGATGTTACTAATGGGGGAACACGGGAGGGGGCACTGAGACAGGGAGCCGAGACAGGGGTGGTGGAGAAGAGACAGGGAGCCGAGACAAGCGAGAAAGATGACTGGAGACAGATTTCCAAAAGACAAACACAGTCAGAGACTTTTACAAGTAGATGTTAGTTATCTACTTGTGGTACCTCCCATCCTTGTACTGGTACCTTGTGTAAATACAATGTATATAGGTGTAAATATATACACACATACAAACGTGTGTGTGTTTTCCACTTTATACATACACAGCAGATATACACTACACACACACACACACACACACACACACACATATATTACAACATGCATTTCTCATATACAAATCTATAAATATATTGTTGCACACACACACACACACACAAAGGCATGGCTGTGTGGTAAGAAACTTGCTTCCCAACCACATGGTTCCGGGTTCAGTCCCACTGCGTGGAACAGTGCAATAGCCTTATAGTAGAAGACACTTGCCCAAGGTTCCACGCAGTGGGACTGAACCCGGAACCATGAGGTTGGGAAGCAAGTTTCTTACCATACAACCATGCCTGCCTATTTTAAGAAAATATATATGTATATGCATACATACACACAAAAGACAAAGAGAAAGAATTGGGAGAGAAAGAGCGGTGGCGGGGGTCCTGACACACACACACACATTCTTGTATGTATAAATATGCCTAAATAACCAGTAGGCAAGAGATAACTCGAAAGAAATATAATGTTTCTTTTTTTCTCTTTCTTAAAATAACAATAAGGATTCCATTGATAACCCTTTACTTATTGACCTAAGGCCCCTACCCCTAACTGCAACTTCCTCAACTCCACTCACCTTTGTACCCTAACCCACTCCGCTCTCTACATTTGACTGTCTCTGACCCCGTTCCCTTAAATGTAACAACCTTTTATACGGAGAGAGACAACAGTCTTCCCCTCTACCCAGGTACTGGAGACATCTTCTATTGACAGATCAATGCCATCCTGGCAGCTACACCATACTCTCCCGTCCCCCGCCACCCGTTCTATACCTTGCTACAGGAAGAGAAGACTCGAGAAGCTACTTACAAAGAAACCAAGGACAACACACCCTATATTAACATCAAACTATACATGAGTGTTTAT
>NC_069006.1:24996725-24997229 GCF_001194135.2 Octopus bimaculoides
TATATATATATATATACATACACACACGTGTGTATAAATAACTTTCCTGTTTTGGGTCCTTTTTAAAAGTGGGTGTGTCTCTTTCGAGACAGAACTTACAAGAAAAACACCTCACGCATCTATGTGTGGATGTGTGCATATACATATATACACATGTATGTGTGTATGAATACACACACACACACACACACACGAACAACAACAACACCAAACAAACATGAAGAAATACATAACATAGATGTGAAACTTGACTCAAGAGAAAGTGATATGATTAGGTAAATACCAGGAGGTCAAAGTTGACGATTAGTGACAAAGGAAAGTGTACTGAGAGAAGGACTGGATTAAGAAGATCAGAAAGAGAGAGAGAGAGAGAGAGAGAGGGGGGGAGGGAGAAGGAATATAAGGTGAATGTTTAGAGAGAGAAGGTTAAATAACAGACATTGTTTATGTTATGTAGTTCAGTGTTGTTAATATAGGAGTTTTATTAATTTGTGTAATTGTAGA
>NC_069006.1:24998218-24999114 GCF_001194135.2 Octopus bimaculoides
ATAACCCTGAAACAAAAGAGGAACTTTCCTCCAGGAATCGTACCAAGAGGTTAGCAGGGAACTTAAAACACAGCGGCTCATGTTTATTTTGGTGTAGAGCTGGTATAAACACGTGTGTGTGTGTGTGTGTGTGTGTGTGTGTGTGTGTGTGTGTGGTGAGGAAACTGTGGTGGTGGTGGTGGTGGGGTGCCAGTTTTTGATGAGAAGAACCTCTGTCCTCAATCATTGAATTGCAGTAGATTATGTTAGTGTTGCCACTGTTAGCGTTTAGGGAAGAAGAAAAGAGAAGAGACAGATAGGTAGAAAGACATGCATCCAAGCAGTTGGATATAGGTCTATCTATCTGTGTGTGTAGAGAGAGAGAGAGAGAGATGTAGGTAGATATGTAGAGACATGGATAAACAGATGGATATGTGGGTAGATAGACGGATACATGGATATGGAGATAGTTAGATAGGTAGGTAGTTAGAGGCAGACAGACAGATAGATAGATAGATAGATAGATAGATAGAAAGGTAAGTACATGAGAAGTGATGTAAGGTTTGTAGGTACACAAAAATTGAGGCAAGGAAGAAATGTGGGTAGTGAGAGCAGAATGCGGTGGGTGGGGGTTAGGGGAGAAAAAGTCTATATTTCTGTTTTGTTCTTTATTTTGAAAAAGATCCATTTTGATTTGATTTTTTTGTTGTTGTTGTTTCTGCTAAATTTTGTTGTTTTTTTTTTTTTTTGCTTTTTTTGTTTAATTTATTTTCCACCCCACAGACTAAACACAACACTTGAGTATCTTTCCATCTGATCTCCTTTGCCCCCTCCCCTCCCCACCCCAACCCCCACCAAATTTGTCCTTGACAAGTGACAGGGTAGGGTCAACCCCTCTGGGGATTTATTGTTTACAC
>NC_069006.1:24999432-25002881 GCF_001194135.2 Octopus bimaculoides
GGGGGGAAGGGGAGGAGTCAATTACTGGTACTTAATTTATTGAACCTGAAAAGATGAAAGACAAAGTCAACCTCAGCAGAATTTGAACTCAGAACATAAAGACAAATGAAATGCCGTCAAGTGTTTTGCCCAAAGTGCTAATGATTCTGCCAGTTCGCTGCAACAACCCTTTCCTACCGGAGGCACAAGGCCTCAAATTTGGGGGGAGGGGGACTAGTCGATTACATCGACCCCCACTGTTTCACTGGTGCTTAATTCATTGAGACCCTGAAAGTGTGAAAGGCAAAGACAGCCTCAGTGGAATTTGAACTCAGAACGTAGTGGCAGACGAAACGCCGCTAAGCATTTTGCTCGGCATGCTAATGATTCTGCCAGCTCGCCACCTAATAATAATAATAATGATAATGATAATAATAATAATAATAAAATATCTGCAAGTATATGCCAGTCTTGAAATATGAAGAATTGTTACAAGACAAGGAAACTGGAACTAAAATATCAAATGTCCTCAAAGATAGCGAAGCAGACTTATAAATAGTGCCAAGGTGAAATCTGTGTCAAAAAACTGAAGCTGGAAGGATATTGGAGAAGAGGAACACAATTTCAATGTATCTCACTATTTACACAGTCACAGACACACCAACACATACACGCTCCAAAATTACACACACATATATATTTATATATTAAAATAGGAATATACCTCACCATTTACATATACAGCTACAAACAAATCCAGTCACACACACATTAGAGTAAGAATAGAAGTTAAATATACATTGTTATTTACATACCCAAGAATACACATATTCACAGGATTGCTTGCTTGCATGCACACACACACACACACACACACACACACACACACACACACACACACACACACACACACACACACAGTCATAAATATGCACACACACACAGTCATAAATACGTACACACAGTCAAATACATACACACACACATATAGTCAAATACATAATCACAGTCATAAAGGCATACACACCCACATATAGTCATAAATACACACACACACAGGGAAATACATACACACACATACACTTACGTAATATATAAACATGCATAGTCAGGAGACATGATAAATATATCCGATATGGTGGCAGCGACGGTGGGGGAGTGCATGGGTGTGGAGGAGGAGGGGGGACTGCGGGTGGAAGCGATGGTGAAGAGGAGGCGGAAGAGGAAGAGCTACAGGGATCTTACAAACCAAGCTCGCTCCCACAGTTGCTGATTCAGTAGCAGCACTGAACGGCAGGGATCAGAGATAACAGTCCCAGGAGGGGCAGTGTGCCGTGCGTAATATCTCCCTTACCTTTATCACTTACTACAGCCCACCCGCCCCCACAATCACCTGGCTAAACGAATTGAAACACACACACGCGCACGCGCGCACGCACACACACACACACACACACACACACACACACACACACACACACACTAGTGTCTTACCTAGAGCGCATATTACTTAACAACCTATAAAAGCTGATCACGGACTACTTATTCACTTCCTCCTCCTCCTCCTACCTCTCTCTCTACACATGAAAAAAAAAAAATCAGACGTAGTATTATGCACGAGGAAAAAGAAGAAAACAAGGAGTTGTGATGCAAACGGACGAAGAGAAGTAGAGAAATGCCAAGCCACCGGAAGAGGAAGGAACCGAAGGAAGAGAAAGACCAAGAAAGATAAGGGGCAGAAGTCTTGAAAGCTGACCCCAGGAGGGTGAACGTTGTAAAATAGATGACAGCCGGAGAAGGGCAATATACATACATATCTATACATACAGTTGAGGTGTGTTCTATTAAGAACATATATGAGTACAAATAGAGTTCGTTCAGCCTTAGAATTCCCAAATAGCTGGTAGTATTCTTATGGATCTTCTTATATAGGTAAATCGTTACATAATTTAATTTCAACTTAACTTTAAATCCTGTATATACGAGGATCTGTATATATCGAAACATTTGTAGTGATTAAAAAGCTGCCTAACCATATTTACTCTTCCTTTTGACTCTTTTTTTCCAAAATTTTGAGTTGGTGGGGATATATAATCCAAGCAGGTACCAATATGCACTTCTACCGATTATTAACCAGCTTTATCAATCAGAAGTGTGTGTGTATATATATATATATATGTATGCATGTAGGTGTATGAGGAAACGTTGGCAAGTGAGAGATACTGGTTGTGTAGGAAAGGAGATGAGGCGAGGAAAGCGTTAGGAAATATATAAAGAACAGGGTTTATTCAAAGTTTACGATGTACCTGTAATTATCTACGTCCGAGTGAGTAGATGCAGACATCGGCAAATACCTGTAAATGTAGAGCAGAAAATAGCGGAATCTGTTAATATACATTATATGACGACGTGTGCACTACACAGGAATGTGTGTGTGTGTGTGTGTGTGTGTGTGTATAAATGTATATGTGATATGTTGGACTAACGAGTATACCTCAATTAGTGTGCTGATGTGTTGAGTAAAGCACTTCCACAGTTTGGGCTACCTGGTGTCATCCACAGTCGGGGTGTGTTTCCTTTGGATTGACTTCAGGAATTCTGCACTGTTATCATCGTTAGTTGAGATGATAATTGATTAAGTAAACAGAAGAGTTATACCAATTCCATCTTCTGTTTACTTAATTGATTATTATAAATATATATATATATATATATATATATATATATATGCGTGCGTGTGTGTATAATACGCACTTATATAGAAACACATATACATACATACATGTAGATATACACACTCACACATGTACATACAAGTACATACATATACACGTACATATAAGTACATACACACACACACACATATATATATATACATACAGACCAAGTTCATACATACATTCATATATATATATATATACATACAAATATGTACACACACACACATACAATTATACAGACACAGTATATATATATATATATATATATATATATATTATATAAACAGTGTGACCTTTGAAAAGACAGTGCGTACATCGTCGGTGCTTTCACTAAATGACATTAATCCAAGCGGAACAGGTGAACAAGTATTGTTGACAATGATGATGATGATGATGATGATGATACCAGTGACAACATACCACGTTGTTGTTGTTGCTATTGTTGTCAGCTTGCTTCATTTCAAGGTCATAAAATGCAGCTTGAGGGAAATGCACTGATATGAACCAAGAAAATATTTTACAGTTTTTTGTCATTGTGGAAAAAAAAAAAAAAATCAGTGTTAGCATTATTTGTATATGGGATGGGTGGATGAGAGGACAGGTATGTAGGTCAAGAAGTCTACCAAATCTACTCCTAAGGCTTCGGTCGGCCCGTGGCTATAGCAGAAGACACTTGCCTAAGGTGCCATGCAGTGGGACTGAACCCGGAACCATGTAGTTGAGAAGGAAGCTTCTTACCACACAGCCACA
>NC_069006.1:25002927-25007482 GCF_001194135.2 Octopus bimaculoides
CTGTGCCTATAAAAAATTTGTGTGTGTTTGTGTATGTGTGTGTGTGTGTGTGTGTGTGTGTGTGCGTGTGCGCGCGCGCATGAGTAAGACAGAAGAATGTACATACTCCCCCCACCGTCATACCCTCATTAAATTACTACCTGAATTTTGTATATGCGTGTGCGTGAATGTGTGCGTGTGTGCGTGTGTGTGTGTGTGTGTGTCCGCAACTAAATCACTATGTGAGAAAAATCAAGATTTTTCTTAAGGCATTTCACATTCCTTCTGAGCGTTGCTGTTGTTGCTGTTTGTGTGGAGTCATATGGAAAAAAGAATTAGAATAGAAAAATTGGAATATAAGTAGCCATGACAACAGTCTATAATCGCAATAATCCACAACTAACTGAGCCTACTTATCTGTCTGTCTGTCTGTCTCTCAGTCAACCAGTCTGTCTGTGTCTTTCAGCCCGGCTGTCTGTCTGTGTGCCTATCTGTCTATCTATCTGTATGTGTGTGTGTTTTTCTGTATGTATGTCAATCTGTGTGTGTGTGTGTGTTTATGTGTGTCTGTCTGTGTCTATGTGTGTGTATGTGTACATGTCTGTCTGTCTATGTGTGCATGTCTGTGTGTGTGTACGTGTGTGACCGTGCATGTGTGTGTGTGTTTGTCTTTCCTTGTCTGTCTCACATGCACACAGACAAATATGCATACACACACACATACACACACATTACACACAATGTTACACCACCTCTACCCCCTCCCACCAGTCCAGTAAGGAATTTTGACAGCTGTCACAGTATTAAAACATCAAAAAGGGGCCAAGACAAGGCCCCAGTAATGGTTCTGTAAGTAGGACACAATCGGAGGAAATTAACATTCTCTACCCCACACCCACAGCTGCCGCCCCCCTCACCTTTACATACACACCATAGAACCATAACAGAACAGGGAACACCAAAGTAACATGTCCAGTTGGATGGGGGGGGGGAAGAGAGAGAGAGAGAGAGAGAGAGAGAGAGAGAGAGAGAGAGAGAGAGAGGGTGAGATGGAAACCAAGAGAAAGGGAGAGAGGCAGGAGTGGTGGAGGAGAGTAAAGAGAGAGGTGAGTGAGAGGAGAGAGAGAGAGAACAGATCTATCACCTTTGGTCTAATTCAGGAAAAAAAATGTAACATCACACACACACACAGTCTATCATAGAACCATAATAGACCAGTGAACACCTAGAGAGAGAGAGAGAGAGAGAGGTGATATACCTATCACCTTTGATTTAAATCAGGAAGGAATGTTTGATTAAATTTCTTCAGCCCCACCCCTCCACATCACTGTCTATTACTCTGAAGAAGGCAGAGGAAGGAGGAGGAGAAGGTGATTGTGACTTTATATCAGTTGAGCTCACAAACCAACAACGTAGATTCCATATGGTCATAAAGTAATATGAACACACACACACACACACACATACACATACACACACATCGATTTTCTGGAAGATTTAGATCCAAAGTCTTTGCAGATTAGTGATTTTATCCAATACAAGTGCGGTGGTCACTTTGACCAACACATTCTAAATGAAAAAAAATTAAATTCACTTAATTAAATAGTGGCTGACATTAGGAAGGGCATCCAGCTGTAAAAACCATGCCAAAGCAGACAGTGGAGCTTGGCACGGTTCCCCCAGGCTTACCATCTCCTGTCAATCCTTCCAACCCATGCCAGCATGGAAAGCAGATGTTAAATGGTGATGGGTATCCCACCCCTGTACATCAGGGTAAATTAGTATGGATTATAAGATTGTCTGGAAAATCAGTGCTGCTGTACCTGTGTACATATAAGAGAATGTCAAAGGACCTATTATATTATGGTCCTTTAAGTAAACTTAGTGGCCAGACTCCGACATTACGGATCCATAGAAATAAGAGTTGGTTACAGGTAATGACTTGTGCCCTTGAGCAAGTCACTTTACTGCTCATTGCCCCAGTCCATCTAGCTGGCAAATATGAGTTGTACCTGTAATTCAAAGTGCCATCCTTGTCCCATTCTGTGTTAGAATCTCCCTGAGAACTATGTGAAGTGTCTGCATGTCTGTGGAATGTTCAGCCACTTGCACATTGATTTTACGAGCAGGCTGTTCCATTGATTGGATCAAATGGAACCCTCGTTATCATAACCGGTGGAGTGCCATAGTTACATACATTGTTTCAAATTTTGACATAAGGCTGGCAATTTTAGGGGAGTGGGGTTAGCCAATTACATCAGCCCCGGAACTTAACTGATACTTTATTTCATTAATCCAGGAAGGATGAAAATTTTCTTTAAATTTCAAGACATTATTTTAAATATTAAAACCTACCCCCTCTACTCAACATACACACATACAGAGACAGACCCACTTAAATATACATCACGCTCTAAGATAATGGGAGCCATCCTTCATGTGTGTGTGTGTGTGTGTGTGTGTGTGTGCGTGCGTGTGTGCTGATTATGATGAGGCAAACGATGACTGGAAGATAATATTTGTCATGAGTAAAAAAAAACAAGGAGATAATGTTTAGTCAGGTGGGCTAAAGAAGCCATTAACGAAGTTTTTAACTTCCTCACAAGATGGTCCGACCAGATAAGGAAGCATAAAAGCCCGAAGGGTTGTTAAGAGAAGATAAATCTCCAGAATATCGCAGATCTCAGAGCCAGGAACTATATTCCTGATATGTAAAATATAAAACAGCTGTGTTTTAAAACATTTATTAATTGAACAATTTTTTTCTTCTTTCTTTTTATTCTTTGTAGAAGAAAAGTTTTCCTAGACAGGTTTTTAATATCTGCTTAACTCTTTTGTTACCGTATTTCTGGTGAAATACACTGCCTCGAAAATAACGAAGAATTTAGTAAAATAACTGTCAATTATGAATTGGTGTCTGGAAATGTAAATCAATGGGGCATCTAAAGATGGAATATTTTAATTTAGATAAAGGTGTGGCTGCGTGGTAAGAAGCTTGCTTCCAAGCCGCATGGTTCTTGGTTCAGTCCCACTGCATGGCACTTTGGGCAGGTCTCTTCTGCTATAACCTGGGGCCGACCAAAGCCTTGTGAGAGGAGTTGGTCGATGGAAATTGAAAGAAGCCCGTCGTGTGTCATTCCATTCATTTCATATATTGCATGGAATAAACGGAATGACAAGAGAACAGGAATGATGGAATTAAGGCTCCTTTGTCACTTATTTTATTTCATATTATGCTCCGGACTCAGCTAATGCTTTTCTCTGAAGCTTATGTATAGTGAGTTCTAAGACAGGGTTACTAGTATCACTAAGCAATGGATTAACTCGTTATAATCCAGATAATCGTTATCAAAATTAAATTAATGCCTATTTAGTGATGCAATTGACAATGATATTTATTAAAGGTGGTGCTCCAGCATGGCCCTCAGTACATACCAATATGTGCATCAGGCAAACTCTGATATTCACCTTCATATATCCTAGGTATTGCTGCACTAGACCTCCCCCCCTCCCCAAGACATACCAATCTGTGCATCAGACATACTGAAGTACCCACCCTCAGGTATTTCAGATATTTCCACTCTGGGGCCCCTAAAACATACCAACATGTGCAGCAGACAAGCTGAAATACCCAGCCTCAGGAATTCTGAATATTTCAGCTGCAGTCTTTTATGCCATACTAACCACATACACAGCCAAATAGAGGCAGAACAGCTATTCACCCTTATTGCTATTTACCCTTCAAGCCAGAAAAATTATGCATTAATTACTTTTGCAGTGAGAACAATATAAATATAAACAATAATAATAATAATAATAATAACAATAATAATGATAATAAATCTGACCCCTTGCAAATCCCCTTGTTTACCATTTAAGGTAAAGATTACCAAAAGAGATTGTTTGTAACTAAAACAGAAAGTAATATTTTTATGATTCTAGCCATAAAAGTTATCAGCTGACGACGTCATCGTCACCGTCGTCATCACCGCCGTCGTCGTCGGTGACTGTTAAAGCTGACTGTTCTGATATTTTCTATTTTGGTTTCACAGTCAGATGATATAATTAACGAAAACACATCGAGCAGCATTGATATGGTCAGGTTAACATATGGTACAGCACACAAACCACAGACACAGCTTTCTGTCTTCGCTGTCTGCCCTACCCGCACCCCTAACCCCACGTCCGCTTTTAGGGTTCCTTTTGGTAAGATTATACGCCAATATTATTTTACTGGTTTAGACTGTGACCATGTTGCAGCATTGCATTGCATTGAAGGGTTTTAAATCTACCCCCAATACATATTTTTCAATTTCTATGAAAATGTTAAATTGCTATTTTTTTTTTTTTTACATAAATAGCCACAACACACAGACAGACTGGGAAGTCGATTTATTCTTTTATTTGTTTCAGTCATTTGGCTGTGGCCATGCTGGAGCACTGCCTTTAGTCGAACAAATCAACTCCAGGACTTATTCTTTGTAAGCACAAGGCTTTCGCTGGCCTGAGGCTATAGTAGAAGAAACTTGCCCAAGGTGCCATGCAGTAGGACTGAACTTGGAACCATGTGGTTGGG
>NC_069006.1:25007612-25008199 GCF_001194135.2 Octopus bimaculoides
TATATATATTCCCCGATGTGCACTTAAACTCATTCATCCGTATGAATGCATTTCACTGATTGCCGTTCTGGAGAGTGAGAATGGGTGTGGAGTGAGGTGAGTGGTGGGGAGGGGGGAGAGGGGGAACCCCAGGCAGTTAATTGTTACCTCACAGGAAAAAACACACCGAGACGAAGCAATGTTGAAGCCGGTCTTTTTGAAGTTAAGTAGGAACCACGGAACCGACCGGCAAGCGGATCT
Source organism: Octopus bimaculoides (assembly GCF_001194135.2). NCBI lineage: Eukaryota > Metazoa > Mollusca > Cephalopoda > Octopoda > Octopodidae > Octopus > Octopus bimaculoides. The sequence continues at coordinate 25,007,853 of NC_069006.1, forward strand.
CGTTTCAGCGGTGCACCTGGCGCCACTGCCACCCTCGCTGCTGTCGGCACCACCACTGCCACCGCCATAAACACTACTACCTCTACCACTAACACCACCACAACCATTTTCACCACTACTATCACCACTACCGCCACCACCACCACTGCTATCACCACCGCCACCACCATCATCATCACCCCTAGTGTTGTTGTCATTGTTTTTGCGATTATTGCACCCTCTCTCTTTCCACCCTATTCCTCTCTCTCTCTCTTCCCTTCTCCCCTCCTCCTTTCTCTCTCTCTTCCCTTCTCCCCCTCCTCTCTCTCTTTTCCCTTCTCTCCCCTTCCTTTCTCTCTCTCCCTCTC
>NC_069006.1:25008515-25013216 GCF_001194135.2 Octopus bimaculoides
TCCAAATGCCATTACGGTTGTTCTTTGGCATCTAACATACTATTTACTATAATTACCGTCGCTGGTGAAACTGTTATTATGGCGTGGGAGGAGTGGGTGGAGGTAGACGTTGCAATGGAGTAGGAGGATGCGTGCGCGGGTGGGGGAGTAGTAGTGAGATCCTGACTAATCACCTCCACGAACCAGTTTCAAATCCTACCCTAGAACTGTTCCACGTCACCAGTACACATTTCAGATAAGGCATAAACACCACAGCTTCCCATTTATTTCCCACCAGTTATGACCATCATGCAAGAAAGCGGTATTACTAAAAAACATATAGTCTAAGATACACGATGACTGAACAAACAACAGGATTAGAGAGCCTTTGACTGTAAGTCTGTTGGAACAGATCCGACTTCAGGATAAACAAAAAAATCTTGCTTTTAGTATTGTTTTTCTTTGATTTTTTATTTTTTCTTCATCATCATTTAATGTCCATTTTCCATGCTGGCATAGGTTGGACAGTTTGACTGGAAACTGGACAGCTGCGCCAGGCTCCAGTCTGATTCGGCATGGTTTCTACAGCTGGATGCCCTTCCTAACGCCAACCACTCCGAGAGTGTAGTGGGTGGTTTCTACACAGGGATACAGCACACCAGTCCTAACACCAGACTAGACTTAGTAATCTATCTACTAAACTATAGACTATACTATGTGCAGTAATCTTCTAAAATATTCATCTTTGTGGTTTTGGGATTAGCGAGAAACAGTTATTTTCTCTCATCAAGAATGGAATTTGAGATCTGAAGATGCTGACATATAATGCAGGGCCAATTATTGTTTCATGTGTGTGAATGAGGTATAACTTCACCCAGGTAATTAAGGGCCGTGTGTGTGTGTGTGTGTGTGTGTGAAAGAGGGAAAGGATAAGTGTAGGAAGAGAAACAGAAATGCAATGTGTTTGAGAAGAGTGTGTTTGTGTGAATACATGCACACATATATACATACGCGAGGAGATATTTATACACACACACACACACACACGCAAATATATACACAAGTTTTCACACACACACACACACGCATGCATACACACTAATATGCACACACCAGTCCTCATACATATACAAATATACACACGCAAGTATTCACACACATACATACACACAAGTCCTCATTCATATACAAATATATACACATAAGTCTTCACACACATTCATTCATATAAATACGCACACATAAGTATCCACACACACACACACACACACACACACACACATTACACATAAAAGTATTGAACACACACACACACACACACACGTTAGCACTTCCGCCCCCGACCCCCACCTCCCTGGCATATATATAAATAATAAACAGATATGTTTATGAAACACGTAACCAAAAGAGATTTCCTTGACACAAAGTAACCAAAAACGCCATCCGAGTCAAACAAATGACATTTTGATATCTCCCCCCCCCCCACCAGATTCTGCGGTCTGTAGACATTGCATAATGGGCCTATGGCAGCAACGCTTACCAAAATAGCATCACAACCTGAAAATAATGTGCCAAACAGATGTGGGGGGAGAAATAGCAGAGATTACACGAGGGAAAAAAATGCTTTTGTAATGAAGCACAAATGACTAGAGTTGCAAACAGCTAACCTTAAGTACAAACACACTAAAAACAAAAAAGAAAAAAATAACATTCATTGCTGCGAACAGAGGACAGTGAGAGTCACTATGTGGTTATATATTGTGGTAGAAATAGCAGCTAAATGTCCCTTAAATTCTATCGAGCTTAATCGTTTTGTTACCATAATGCTGTTGAAATATTGTGTTTATTTCAAATAATTTTTTAAATAATGACAGGATTTAGTAACAAAGTTTTGATGGAAGTTTTTTTTTTTAATTTTAGATCGCTTTAACCGTTTTGTAATTGTATTTCTCTTAAAATACACAGCTTTCGTTTCAGTAAATTTTGAAAATAATGAAAAAATTGAGGAAAATGACTGTCCTAAGTTTAGCGAGGGTTTGGAACATAAATTATGGAAAGTTTTAATGTTGATCGCTTTAAACCTTACACCGAGAGTGTAATGGGTGCTCTTTACGTGCCACCAGCACAGGAGCCACGCCCCATTAAAAGTGCCACCCGGGGCAGACCGAAAGCTACACTAGTGGCAGAATTGTTAACTCAGAACGTAAAGATGGACGGAATACGTGCTAACAATTCCGCCAACTCACAACCTAATATATCGATGTTTAAGCACACCAGATTAATAACACGATGCAGAAGTCTGTCCCATTATTATGAGAGCTCATCACACGGTCACTGTCTATAATTGCACAACTTTATAGATGGAATGTGAATCAAAAAGGTGGGTTGTGTGTATGGGTGGGGGGAGCCAGATTACAATTGGTTTTATCTCTATTATTTAGTTGCCATAGTAACCAAAACAGATTATCAAATATGCATAAAGAGCTTTATCGTTTCAGTTTCATTATTTATCTACGTGCATTGTTAAGTAGGATAAAGGCTGGCTGTTGTGTTTAAGAAGGCACAGGACGACGAGTGGAGGGATACCAGTTGCAATGGGTTTATAAGTAAGGTAACTGCTTAGCAATCCATAGCCCCAGTCTGCCTGGCTGACAAACGAGTTCAGAAGCGAAGTAAATTGGTTTGCTGTACAGAAAAGGAAAAGGCAAAAATATATCATTTCAGGTAGTTCCCTTTATAGGGGAGTGATGGTTTTCCGACAGAACTCAATAACTAGATTGGAGAGAAGAGAGAGAGAGAGAGGATAAGAGAGGGAGAGAGAGAGGATAAGAGAGGGAGAGAGAAAGGTAGAGATGGAGAGAAAAATAAAAAAAAGGTAATTTTGTAGATGTTTTGCAAAACCCTTGATGTGAAATCATATGTTGACCCAAATGGTGTTGTCTTGGGTGGGTCGTTTTGCCAACACAAACACTTACACTGGTTCTATTTCATTTATTATTAACGCGGCAAGCTGGCAGAATCATTAGTACACTGGACACAATGCTTAGTGGCATTTTGTCTGTTTTTACGTTTTGAGTTCAAATTCCACCCAAGTCGACTTTGCCTTTCTTCCTCCCAGAGTTGATAAAATAAGTACAATTTCAGTACTGAAGTAATCGATTTATCCCTCAATAAACCCATTGATCTCAGCACTAGAATTGTACCATATTGTATCGACACCCAGAAAGATTACAAGCAATGCTGATGTTGGCAGGATTTGAACTCAAGAATAAAGAGCTGGAACACGTACCACAAGGTATTTTTTCCCGACACTCTTGCGATTTTGCCAGCTCACTGTTTAAGTTACTACCGCGATCATGACATCATGAAACAGATGGTCCGGAATAAAACTGGGGGAGTCAGGTCTTGTGGAGGGTGGAGGAGGTTAGGGGTGGAATCAGTTATAGACCGAAAAACAGGAAGTGTTTGTTGGTGAAGATATCACTGCAATATTGATGTTGAAATTGTTGCGAAACGACTGGTTGTGGCAATGGGTAGGCTTTCTGGTTTGGTACTGGGTAGACTTAGCCATCATCGTACAGACCAATAAAGGAAGGCAAAATTAAGGAAAGCAAAATGAAAAGAAGGTAAAAACAAAACAAAAAAATTACTCAAACCTAAGAGACCCAGCCCCCGCCCCAACCCCTGAAGGAGTTGTGGGAATTAGGGGCTGAAGAATTATGTAAAGGGCGTGCGGGGGGAGAATTAGGGTTGAGGAATTATGTAAAGGGGGTGTGGGGGGAGTTAGAGGTGAAGAATCATGTAAAGGGAGTGGGTGGGGGAGAAGTAGAGTTGAGGAATTATGCAAAGGAGGTGGGTGGGAAGTAGGGGTGGAGAATTAAGTAAAGGGCGAGAGGAACGGTGAAGGAGGTTGGAGGAGGGGGTGAAAATGGAGTGTAGCGGGGTGGGGGTGGGGGTGGAGGTGAAGGAAGCAACGAGATTGCAAGAGATTTGTCACGGTAACAGCTGACAGGATATTTATTGAGAGTAAAATGAAATATTGCAATAATGATGATGATGATGATGATAATGGTAGTGGTCGTGGTGGTGATAGTGACTGATGATGATGATGATGGTGGTATCAGTGATTGATTATGACAATGATGATGATGGTGATGATGGCATGGTAACAAGAATAATGAAGATGGTGGTGGTGGTGGTGGTTATCACAATACAAATGTGATTATGATGATGATGATGACAGCCATTGTAATAATGCCATTGACGATAATTGTAAGAAGCCCGTTTTGTAATCATGTGGTTTTGGGTTCAGTCCTACAAAATGGCACCTTGGGCAAGGGTCTTCGACTACAGCTTCAGGCCTTGTGAATGAAGGTCAACACGTGTGCGTGTGTGTGTGTGTGTGTGTGTGTATGCACCTCTTCATGTCTGCCCTTGAAACTGCTTGACAACTGGTGTTGGTTTGTTTACATCTACATACATTTGCAATTCGGCATAAGCGACCAACAATAAACGTCGGACCAATTAAGAAAAAAAAAAAAAAGATAACATAGGTACTAGAGTTGATTTGTTCAACTAAGGTCTTCCAACCCACTGCTCCAGCTTGGCTACAGTCCAACGACCGATAGAAGCAAAACAAAACGTAAAAGATTAATGAAAAAGGGTGGAGTCTGTCAGAATCTCGTGTTAAATGAAAGATAACAACTGGATTTCTTGCTAATA
>NC_069006.1:25014576-25018010 GCF_001194135.2 Octopus bimaculoides
AGAGAGGGCAAAAGAGAGGGAATGGTTCTGCCCAAGTGTCGAAACCACACTGATATCCTTAGGGCAGCTGAAGATGGAGGTATGTTGGATTGTTGGTATGGCTATTTTTGTATATGTGGAATAGTATTATAACACACCCTTTTGATATATGTGCGTGTGTATGTGTGTTTGTCATCCCCCCACCATCACTCAACAACCGAAGTTGGTATGTTTATGTCCCTGTAACTTAGCAGTTTGGCAAAAAAAAAAAGACCAATAGAATAAGTACTAGGCTTACATAGAATAAGTCCTGAGGTTGATTCGTTTGACTAAAGGCGGTGCTCCAGCATGGCCGCAGTCAAGTGACTGAAACAAGTAAAAGAATAAATAAACATATACGTCTATATGCATTCTTATGGATGTATGTGTTTGTGTGTATATATGTTATACACGCACACATATATATGTGTATATCCTGCTGTCAGTATATCGAGAGCTATACAGTGAGACATGCTTCAACCTAAATATTCTGCCTTCCATAGAAAGTTGGTTTCAAGGTCTGTTTATCAACCAACAGACAAAAACTGTGGCTTGATTAAAATTATAATAGGTGATCACAGCTGATGGGGGTGGCGGTGGGGGGAGCATATCTTAATTGTCAGTGTTTGTGAGTGTGAGGCGGTGAGTGTGTGTGAGTACGTGTAAATATGAGTGTATGTATGTGTGCGTGTGTGCGTGTATGAAAGAGTGTATATATGAATGTGCATGTGTGAGTATGTGTACATATGAGTGTATACAGATGAGTGTGAGTGCATGTGTGTGAGTATTACTCTACTCTTTTACTTGTTTCAGTCATTTGACTGCAGCCGTGCTGGAGTTTTGACTTTAAGAGTCCCTTCTAGCATGAGGCATTTATGTATAGTAATGCCCTTAATATAAATAAATATATTTATGGGGAATAATTAATAAATGTTTCCCTTATGAGGTTTTTTCACGCTAACTACTTGATAAATTCTTATAAAGATTTTATCCTATTTTAAAATTATATATATATATACACACACACACACACATATATATATATATATATATATATATATATATATATATATATAGAGAGAGAGAGAGAGAGAGAGATAGATATAAACATCCATTTATATCAACATACATACAGACTCAAACATACATGCCTATAGATGCACACACAGACACACACTTATACACATATCCATACCTACATGCATACATAAACACATACAAGTATACATTCACACACACACACACCTATACATACATACACTCCAAGTTCAAGCATCCCCTTCTTTTTATCCTGAAGGGTTTCACACAGACAGATTGCATCAGGTTTATTATTAGCAAAACTTAGTAATAATAGTAGCAGCAGCAGTAGCAGTGGTGGTGACAGCAGCAGTAACAGTAGTAGTAGTAGTAGTAGTAGTAGTAGTAGTTAGATGATACCCTTTCAGTGAACCATCTGGCTAATGTTGTTCAGGGTGGAGTACCTGCTATAGAGCCCCTCATTTTTTCCAATTTCTATTAGTATGTATGTATGTATACGTATGCATGTATGTATATATATATGTATGCATATATATGGATGTATGCATGCATATATGTATATATCTGTATGTCTTTCTGTCTGTCTGTCTGTATGTATGCATGCATGCATGTATGCATGTTTTGTTGTCTACATGCTCATGTGTATGGCTATGTTTGTGTGCACTTCTCTGCTACATAATTTTAAAACTACAAAAGCAAAACAATTATTCATTAAAGCTTCTCTCTGTCCAGCTGTGAAGTCACAACATAAAGAACGGAGATGTTTTGATAGTCATGCCTTTCCACTGAAAGCATGAAACATGTAATGGTATTTCATTGAGGTAATTTGAACCATTTAATGATCGTTTACTAATATGTATTCAAGAAGACCCACCCACCACAGCAGAACTAAGATCCTTAAACCAAGGAGCTCCATGAAGAGTATTGGTGTGGGTGCTGGTGCCATATAAAAAGCACTGGTGCCACATAAAGTACATTGGCGCTGGTGCCATGTACAAAGCACCAGTGATGGTACCACGTACAAAGCAGATTTTACCCGGCGTGCAAACGATTCTACCAGCTTATCACCTTAATAATAATAATAATAATAATAATGGTTTCAAATTTTGCCACATGGGCAGTAATTTGGGGAGAGGAGATGAGTTGATTAGATCGACCCCAGTGTTCAACTGGCATTTATTTTACTGACCCCGAAAGGGTGAAAGGCAAAGTTGAACCCAGTGGAATTTGAACTCAGAAAGTAGCTAATGAATCTGCCAGTTCACCGCCTTAACTATAATAATAATAATGATGGTTTCAAATTTTTGCTACAAGAGCAGTTTGGAGGAGGGGATTACATCGATTACATTAACCCCCTGGTACTTATTGACCCCGAGAGGATGAAAAACAAAGTCAACCTTGGCAGAATTTGAACGTAGTGACGGATAAAATACCACTAAGCATTTCGCCCCACGTGCTAACGATTCTACCAGCTCACCACCTTAATAACTATAATAATAATAATAATAATAATAATAATAATAATAATAATTCTCTCCACCCATTTTTATCTATGAGTCTGTTAGTAAATGAACAGAAGGTCCCATTGTCAACTGGCACTGCCGCCGCCACCACCACCACCACCTTCCTTCTCTCTCTCCTCCTCCTCTTTCCAGCCTGACATCTTTACTGGTCAGCTGACCAAATAGTCCTATTATACGTTAAAACAACACTTGGTATGTTTTCAGTTCCACTGCTCAACTAGTACATACCAGCAGAGACTTCTAAAGAACTAACAATCAATTATCTTTTTTTTTTAATGAGCAAGTTGGCTGAGGTGGAAGGGAAAGAGAGGGGGTGAGGGAGAGTGAGGTCAGGAGGGGATGACATGGGGTGGAGTGGGGGTGGGGTGTGAGCAGGTCCATGATTTTTAATAGAGCATGGCCGTTTGGAATTGGGTTTGTTTTCGCAATGACTTTATCTGTGTCGATCTGAGGCTAAAAAATATTTCTTTAGCGCTGCTGCTAGATTGAACCCGTGTCTCCTGCATTAAAGTGTATGTTACTCTGCCAATGGGTGAGGTGTGAAAATGAAAGATTTTGTGACATGCATGCCTTTCCTTGGAGCATTAATGGTTAGTGTAAGTATAAGGAATCGAACACTGTTTAAAAATTCGATGTGCTGGGACCCCCACACACAAACATACATACGTAAACATACACATAATCACACAAGCACAAACATTCATACACACGCAAACACATACAAACACAAGCACACACACTCATACACACGCAAATACATACACACACACACAAACACACTAATACAAACACATGTACACACAACATAGTCACATGCACACCCATATAAATACACGCATACACATTTTCACACGC
>NC_069006.1:25018065-25019029 GCF_001194135.2 Octopus bimaculoides
CGCACGCACACACACACACACGTATACACGCCCACTCGTACATACTCGAGACACAATTATCCCTCAATAAAGCAAGGAATGTAATGGAAATGTTGATTTGGGGGGGGGGGAGCAGCACCATTTCCACAGAAGAATTATTATCAACAGCCAAATCGATCGATCTATGTGACGGGGTTGGATAAAAATAAGGGATCATAGGACGAAATATGGAACAAAGAATTACTGTTATTAGGGGAAATAGCAACAGGACACACACATATATACACGTACACACACACACACACTAATGCACGCGCGCACACATAACACAAACTTTTGAGTCACAACGGTTTCGAACGAATAAACAAACATTGAGCACTTTTGCTTCGGTCTATTAACCCCAAAACACTGTGCGCGCGCGCGCGTGTGTGTGTACATAATGAGCTAAGAGAAATAACTCGAAGTGACCAGTAAACATGCATTAGAACATCATAGACAATTACAGGTATATTAAATACCATACAACATATTTCACTTCTCTCTCTCCGTATGTGTGTGCGCGTGTTTTTATATATATATATATATAGTTTGTAGAAAACATGAACACGGTAAAAGAAGCACACTATAAGATGTAGAACAGTATATATTAAAAATGGAGAAGGCCGGTTTATGGGGATTACCTTACGTTAAGCTTTATGGCGTATCGTCAGATCCCCAAAATCTGTTGGCCTATGACCTCTTAAAAATATTTTTAAGAGGTCATGGCCCAACAGATTTTGGGGATCTGACGATATGCAGTAATGCTAAAACCTCTTTATGGACGGGACACCTAAGGTAATCCCATAAACCGGCCATCCCCATTTTATATATATAGTTCAAATTCACAGAAAACACAAGACGAAGACAGGTGGGGGGAAAATAGTCGAAGTACAACTCAATACATGAGTACATGTAATTTTTGTACATTTTGATACGACCTAAGTTA
>NC_069006.1:25019039-25022070 GCF_001194135.2 Octopus bimaculoides
ATGGACGGGACACCTAAGGTAATCCCATAAACCGGCCATCCCCATTTTATATATATAGTTCAAATTCACAGAAAACACAAGACGAAGACAGGTGGGGGGAAAATAGTCGAAGTACAACTCAATACATGAGTACATGTAATTTTTGTACATTTTGATACGACCTAAGTTACAAAAGCGGTTACAAGAGCCGAGTTTCGGGCATGGTGTGTATACATTATATATATATATATAATATATAGGCACACGCTTACATTTATACATACACATACCCACATAGAGAGATATAATTTCGGTTCGGGTGGGAGGGATTACACTAGAACATCTCCCCTTCTATTTTACAGGAATTCCACATAAGCATGCACACATACGTATACATACACACATATACACACACAGACAGATAGATAGATAGATATACTGAAAGACGGAAAGTACGTTGTGATGAAGGTAACGTGATCATTTAGTGAAGTCGGTCGTAGTTTGGGGTGGGTGTGCTTCGTTGCTCAAATAAAGACAGGAAAGAGAAAATATATAAACATAAACACATTTATACATGTGCACGTATAAACACACGCAAATATAAATAGAAGTACATAGACCCGAATCTAAACACACACATACAGGTGTAAGTAAATGTAAACAAACATACGAACACGAATGAACACACACACACGAAGATGTAGATGTACACATACACACGTGTACGGATAAACATACACGCATAGGTGTAAATAAAGGTACATACACAGAACGTGTACATATAAACATACACACAGTTGTAAATACATGTATATGCATACTTACAGAGGTGTGAATAAAAAAAGCACGCACACACAGGTGTAATGTATACACATATATACACAGGTGTAAATAAATATATGCGCACACAAAGTTGTAATTAATCTGAGCACACAAAGGTGAGAAAATGAATATACAAAATACATATAGATGTAAGAAATACACACACGCATACACAGGTGTACATAAATATATAAACACGCAAAGTTGTCAATGTGCGCGCATACACACAGAGAAGGCGTAAATATATATATATACACACACACAAAATTGTAAATTAATGTACAAACAGGTGTAAAAATGTACACACAAAGGTGTGTATATATATATATACACACATACAAAGATGTAAATGAATATACATACGCACACACAGATGTATAGATTAATACATACATACGTAAAGAAATATACACGCACACACAAATGTGTATATATACATACAGATGTAAATAATATATATATACACACACGCAAATGTAAATAAATATACACGCGCACACACAAACATGTGAATTAATGTACATACATTCAGATGTAAATAAAATACACACTCACAAATGCGTAAGTATACATACATACATACAGGTATTAAAAAAATAGACACGCGTACATAGATGTGTAATTGTATATATATATACATGCATAGGGAGAAACAGGAATAAAAATAAATTTTGAAAACAACGATTAAAAGTTACAAAACAAATCTGTCAGGTAAATTATTAATTACTTTTGTTTCCATACCTGAGGAATTCCTGGAGACAAACATCACAGAACCTATGTCCACAAGTTGTGATAACTACGGGATCCTTCATAGGTAGACGGCACAGGGGGCAGATACAGCGCCGACTTAGTTTATTGACGAAAGATAAATTATATCCAGGCATTATTATTATTGGTGCCACTGATAATTTTTAACCAAAATATCACTTTATGATTTTCCAAAATTATTATTATTGTTGTATTATTAATAGTCCGTTGTTAATTATCTCCTCCAGACTGAAATCATAGAATACATATGTATATATATGTGTGTGTGTGAGATTGTAAACTTCGAAGATAAATAGTTAACCTTAAGTTTTGTTATTAAAATCTCAAAGGCAACCAATTTATGTTTAAATTATTTTTAAAAAATTTGATATACATATGCAATAAATAATTGGTATCTTATACGATTAACTTTTTTAATAACTGTTTAATTACGAAATGTAATGAATCAAGAACATAAAACATTTGTACTTTGTGTCGGTAAAAAAATTGGTTATCCATCAACGTTTGTTTTTGTTTTTAGTGGGGGTTCATCTGAATCATTCCGGTGTGTATAAATAAATATCTCCTGTGTACGTATTTATTTTATACATATATATATATATATATATATACAGGCTTCGTAACGAAAACTTAAGGCCTGTCTCATCAGTTAAGCATTAAAGTTCATGCCTGCGATTGCATTGATATATATGTATCTATATATATCTGATACGCTTCTCCCCCACCACTGGCCGAAATTACGATAGCTGTAAGGTAAACTAGGTAGGTATGTATGTATAAATCTGTTAAGCAGTCATAAATATAAACCCCGGCATGTGTTTTTTTCTATATTCTGTAGGAGATAAAAGCTTCCTTCCCTACGACTGACGACTGACTGTCTTTACTTTTCGCTGCCTGTTGAGTTGGTTTCTCTACTTACATCCTTCCACCCCTCTCACTGGACGAAACCACTTACGAGCTGACTACGTCACAGAGAGAGGGGAAAACTTAAGTACTTCGTGTTGCGGTTTAATTGAGAAAAATAATGAAAATAAAACTAAAATAATATATTAAAAAAAACACTACTTCACTTCCTCGTGATACTCTGTTGTGCTGTTATTATTATTATTATTATACGTCTAGGGTTGATGGGGGTATCTGCCCTCAAACACTGCTGGGTCTTGTGCTTCTGTCAAAAACTGTTATGGTATTACATCGGACAACAAAATGTTTACCAGCATTTCACCCGTTTTTATGTTCTGTGTCCAAATTTCATCGAGGTCGACTTTCATTCGGGGTTGATAAAATAAGTACCTGTGCTAAACACTGGGGTCGATGTAATCGACTAGCCCCCTCCCTACAAATTTCAGGCCTTTTGCCTTTAGTAGAAAGGATTATTATTATTATTATTATTATTATTATTATTATTATTATTATTATTATTATTATTATTATTATTATTATTGTTATTATTAAGGCGGCG
>NC_069006.1:25022789-25024414 GCF_001194135.2 Octopus bimaculoides
ATATATATATATATATATATATATATATATAAACAAATAGTAAATGAGTATATGCATATATACGTACATGTATGTGCATACCGACATCCACCTGTATGTATAGGTGCATATCCGGGTACAGGACATTGCAAACAAAACGTCGACGAGAAAACACACAAGCCACATAGAGAACATTCTTCTTCATCAGCTACCCCCGTTTTAACACCGGCGTTTCGATACACACTGACGCGCACACACATATATTCTCGTATTCCAGCCCACGAGATGTGGCCATGCTGGGTCACCGGCATTGTGCCCGTGTGTGTGTGTAATAATATGTGTGAGTGTGTGTGTGTGTAAGTACATGTATGTACGTATGTATATGTTCACCACCAACCCAACCCCCCATCCCGCACACACACGTCACAGAAGATAAAGAGCGTCTTATGACTTTTGTTCAAATGACAGAAATCAAATATTTAAAATCTCTGACAAGAAAGTCAATAAATGCCTTAAAATATGATGGAAGTGCATCGATGACGATATGTCTTTTAGAAACAATGACTGCCATGACGACGACGACGACGACGACGATAATGACGATGATGATGATGATGACGATGATGATGATGATAGTGATAGTGGTGGGTATGATGGTGTTGGTGGTGGTAGTTGCAATAATAGTGGGACGATGGTGGTAGTGGTTGTGAGGTGGTGGTGGTGGTGGTGGTGGTGGTGGTGGTGAACTCTGAAATTAGAGTAGAGAACGAAGTATACTCGACTAATAATATGTTTTTTCTTATTTAGTCCAGATCAACCCTGGTCAAGCAAAACTCCAATCCCCAAAGGCATTCCAGCCATTAACAAAGTATTTGTATAGAAGTATGTCTGTCTAGTGGAAGCGCAATGGCCCAGTGGTTAGGGCAGTGGACTCGCGGTCATAGGATCGTCAATTACAGACTCCAGTACTTCACTGGTATTTTATTTTATGGACCTCCAAAGGACGAAAGGCGAAGTCGACCTGTGTGGTATTTGAAGCCAAAACGTAATGAGTGAAAAGAAATTGCCGTAAAGCAATTTTTCAGGTGCGTTTACAATTCTACCAGCTCGTCGTATTCACCGCCTTAATAATAATTAATGATAATAATAGTAATAAACTTGGTCGGTAACGCGAGCATAAAGTTATGCAACTCCTCCCCGACGACACCGAAAATGGAACAGTCCATTATCGAAATCAGCGAGGAAATCCCCATCAGATTACGTCACCAACGTCTTCCTATACTGAGAACTGATTTAAACGTCACTGGACGAATTGAAAGGAAAACAAAACTACGTCGAATTTTCTTTTGACATTCTTTTCTCGTTTTTTTTTCTTTTTCCACTCCTTTATCTTTTGTGCTGTTGTAGCTTTTTTTTTTAAACGTAGTTAAATAGAATCAGCCGGGTTTACGAAGTACAGTGGATAACCGCGCAGTCCGAGTTTAATTCATTCCTTGACCGAGCTCGTATTACGATTTACTCGTTTTACAAATCAATTTTTCCCCATTGAAATTAACTAAAATATAATTAATCCGTTCCAGACTGGAGCGCCTACTCTTTCGTTTTCCGTGGAAGGGTCGCGTACTCCTGGTCAGGCGCTCCATTTG
>NC_069006.1:25024932-25028536 GCF_001194135.2 Octopus bimaculoides
CAAAATATTTCATTAAAAACCTTTTTGGATAATGAAAGTCTACAGAGAAGGGTTCGTGTCCCAGGGTAGCCTTCGACTTTTTCTATCCAAAGGGTTTTTTAAATTCAATACTTGCACACACACACACACACACACACACACACACACACACACACACACACACGTATGTGTATACACAACTCGCATGCTCTTTTTCTCTTTCACACATAAGAAAATATGTATATATATACATATATATATATGCATATATATGCGTGTGTATGTATGTATGTATGTGTGTGTGCATGTAGGTATATATGTATGCATATGTACGTACGTACTTATGAATATATATGTGGTGGGGTGTATGTATATTTGTATGCATGTATGTATGCGTGCATGTATGTCATAAATATTGCCGACAATAGTGTGTCGAACGCTAAACCAACCAGGTGGTTAAGAAACTCATTTCTGACTCACACACCCGTGCCTGCACCCGACACCCGTTACCCACCCCGACAAGATCCCGCTACTGATTACATAATACGTGCCAAGCACATGCTAATGTTGCTTCAATAGTTTTCCACTTTCCTATTCAGAATCTTGTAGCTGTAGTGTGAGAAAATGATTAACGGTAGCATTGTGTCCATTCGTATACACACACACATACATACATACATACACACATACACACACACACACATATATAGTATGTATGTATGTATTGTGCGTATGTGTAAGTTTTGTTCGACGAAGTATTGATTGGTGAATATTGATTGATGACTAATGACATTGTAATTTTCTTGAGTGTATATATATTGTGCAGCGTGCAAACACACACACACACACACACACACACACACACACACACACACACACACACACACACACACACACACACACACACACAAACAAGTAGACATCTTAAAACATGCGAATATAAATACATAGGTGTGTGTGTGTGTGTGTGAATGTGTATGAATAAATATATATATGTGTGTATGTGTGTGAGTTTGTACTTATGTATGTGTGACTACAAACACACACACAGACGCATACACATATGCATACACACATATATGTGCCAATGTGTGTGTGTGTATTATATATATATATATCCAGATTAAGATACAGGGGGCGCAGAAAGCAAGGTAAAGTACATAAAGAAACGAAAGAAAGAAAGAAAAACATCGTCATCACACAACAGTATAC
This sequence comes from Octopus bimaculoides, assembly GCF_001194135.2. Classification (NCBI taxonomy): domain Eukaryota; kingdom Metazoa; phylum Mollusca; class Cephalopoda; order Octopoda; family Octopodidae; genus Octopus; species Octopus bimaculoides. The sequence goes on from NC_069006.1 coordinate 25,026,124, forward strand.
CCTGCCGATAATAAAACTTTGCTCTGAACTCTACGATTATTTTCTGTCTCATATTTGATAAGGGGAATCTTTCCCGAAATATAATATAATCATTAAAGAAACTTAGTGTAGTACATTCTCCTAGTTTTGTTTTTTACTTATTGACTTAATATTTCGCTTAACGTCTCACCTGTATTTTATTTAGAATCGGTCGAACAGTTGCGTCCTATATCAAGCAGTGAGAGGTGACGGTTACTCAATTCTTTGCTCTTTTCTCTCTCCATGAGGTATTGATAGCAATTCTGAAAGTCAGCCAATCAAAGATTTACTCGTCTCGTGAATCTGGTGAAAGTTGTGAAAAATTTACCGAAAATTTAAACATATTTTGTGTAGTTGGACAACAAGGGTATGTGATGTGGTTGAATAAAAAACACAGAACAAACAACTTGAATAAACGATGATATATTATGTCGGACACGGATGTAATAGTAAAAATTTACTGGGAGAAAGTATGAGATTGGAAGTGAGGAAACAACCACTCAATTCCTTGCCGTTTTCATTCTCCGTGAGGTAGCGATAGCAATTCTGAAAGTCAGCCAATCAGAGCTTTACCTGTCTCGTTAGTCGGGTGTAGATGGTAAATATTTATTAAAAATATAAACATAATGGACAAGAGGAAGTGATGTAAATGAATAAAGATATAGAGTAAATATATTACGTAAGTAATATAACATATATATCATCACGTTCGGACATATTTAATTAGAGAAGTCGGACAAAATATAAGCAGACGACATAGGATTAATAAATATGGCCGGACAAGAGAAAGTATTGTAGTTGAATAAAGATATCAAGTTTACAGTTACATAAACTAGAAGACAACACACATAGACATATGGTATTATGTAGAGTTGTCTAAAAACAAAAGTCGTGGGTGGAATTGGTGAAAGGGAGTGACAGAAAGAATTGCTAGACGCGGTGGGAGTTGAGTGAAGAATCGAAGAATGGAGCCACAAGACACTCTAAACTCAAAGTTATTGTCTCAAAAGTTCAGAGTCATCAGGTACAGCATCAGGTGCCCAAAACCAGTTCGCAGTTAGTGACGTCTATGACTGTGTGTATGTGTATGTTTGTGTTTATGTGTGTATATATGTATGCATGTATGAATGTGTGAGTGTGTGTGTGTGTATATATATATATATATATATGATCCTGCCAATAACATAAGAGTACATTATATATGCTTGTGTGTACATGCGTACATATATATAAACACATACGTAGCTGTACATACAAACTTATGTATGTGTGTATGTGTGTGTGTGTGAGTGTGCATGTGCGCGGGCGTGTAATTGTATGTACATTTGTGTGCATACACACATACACATACACATACATACATACATACATACATACATCCATACATACATACATGTGCGCATGTTTTGCGTTCATTTGCTATTGATACCAAAATCGATCGGATCGATCAGTGTTGTGTTCTGTGTATTTTGGGCAATTGACCCAACTCACAGTAATCGATGGCAGGTTCAGAGAGTGGAGGCGGTGCAGTGGGGGTGAATGGGTGGGTGTGGAGGAGGAGGAGGAGGAAGTACACATGCACTAACAACAAACTACTTTTGCATGGTTTATGGGGCCATGTCGTACTCAGAGGTTCACGATGGAAGATCTTTTTTTTTACCCTATTTTTCTCCCAGATCTGGGCTTCTCATCAACCATTTCGGGTTTCCGATAATTGTATATCTTTCATATTTTATTTTTTATCTTTTATCTTTTACTTGTTTCAGTCATTGGACTGCGGCCATACCGGAACACCACCTCGATCCAGGTCTTCTGCTTCTTCTTCTTCTTCTTATTATTATTTTCTTTGCACAGCTTCTGTCGCTGGAGATGTTCTATAGCGCTAGCAGTTCACTACCAGCGAACTAAGGTCGATGGAAGGGGAGATAACAGTGACCTGGCTGAACTGGGGTGCGCTATCGCGCACACGAGTGTGTTAGGATGGTGTGAGTGTATGTGAGGATGATGTGTGTGGGTGCGAGCGCGTGTGTATGTTATGTTTGGCTGAGCATAAGATTATGTGAGCCTGTGTGAGCGTATGGAAGCGTGTGTGTCTCTGTGTATAAGCCAACAACTACGTGTGGAGTGATGTATGTTCTGCGTATTTATATGTGTGTGTGTGTGGGGGGGGTTGTATGTATGTATATACCTCCATATGCGTGTGTTGGAATGTCACCAAACATATACAAAATACAAGATAGGCGATAACACTTGGTCTCACGAGAAAAGATGTACCTCATCTCATCACCCCCCCCTCTCCTCACACCCTCTTCACACCCCCTTCTCACATCCTCTCCTCACACTTCCCTTCGTCACTTCCTGTTGTCGTTGCTGCTGTTGTTATCATCATCATTAT
>NC_069006.1:25029130-25029888 GCF_001194135.2 Octopus bimaculoides
CTCCAGTCACTCTACCATCACTACAATTAGCTTATTCAGAAGATACGATCGACAATGCCTTGAAAATCAACAGACCCCGAAGACTTATTATTGCTGTACAGAGAAGACATAGAATAACAGCCATGTCTTTATATAGGTATTTTCAATAAAATAAAAATCGGAAGAAGTGTGAGTGTGTGTGTGTGTGGGGGGGGTTATAATATCGGTATGGACCCAGATGTGGGGTGCAGAACACATTTCCTACATGGAAAATGATAAATTGGTTTGTGTTTACCGTGTTTGTGTCACATTTGAATAACGCGAATAACGCACGCTTGTGTTTGTGTGTGCGCGCGTACGTATTTGTTCGTGTGCGTGTGGTCTGTTTGTAACATTGACATGTATGCGTGCACGTCTGCTGGCGTGAGTGTCCGTGCATATAAATGTGTGAATATGAAAGAGACGGGAGAGGTAAAGATAAAGACGTAGAGAGAGGAAGAAGGAGAGAAAGGGAGGGAGAGGGAGAGGGAGAGGTGTCATTACGGCGTATGAAATGACAACTGGAAACAAGATGTCACTTAAAAACAGCAAACTTAAACCTTTTATCACCGTTTCACAATTTCCCCTCCATCCCACTCTTCCCCCATTCTGTTTCTTTTTTCTATCACACACGCACACACAAATACACACAAACACACACATGCAAACATACTCACGCACTCACATACACTGCTTGATGCAGTTTGACTCGTTTATAAGTTGACGACGACATCCGAGCG
>NC_069006.1:25030226-25032434 GCF_001194135.2 Octopus bimaculoides
CATACATTCGCACACAAACATACATATGAACTGTGTGTGACCTCTAGCCTCCCCTGCCCCCACCTCAATGGCCTGTGACATTCAAGCTAGCAGACGATAGCTGCAGTTGGACGTCTTCAGTCAACAAACAATTGATTTAATATGTATTCTCAGTTGAAAAAGACAAAAACTTCCAAAGTACTCATATAAATTATCAATAAAAACTGTATCTCTTTTCCAATTCCATCGAATAAAAGACATTCGACAACGACCAAATGTCATCCGCACGGTTTTGTTCAACCCAAAGATTTCATGAAAGATATTGTTTAATACTGTATACTCGTACTCGTAGTTTTAAATCTAAAAAATGTGCCATCTTCAATAGAATTTCGTAATTTGTCGTACATGTATATTTTAGCTAACATTTTAACTACCAGCATCAGTATTCGGTATGCATTTAAGATATGGTACGGTAGGGTAGGGTATTAAGATATCTTAAATGAGGAAGGTAGTCGATGCGGAAGGAAAATTGATAAAGTGGGGGTGGATGCGGAAGGAGAAACGGCTAAAAGGGTGGGGTCGATGGTCGAAAATGTTTGGCGACCCCTCATTTAGAATTAATAAATATGAAGCTATAAGAAAAAACAGTCAAATTCGAGGAACGAGTAAAATAAATTGATAAATGAATATCAGATGAAGCACAATATCACACACACACCCTTATGATATCATAGACTTTTACCGAAAGATTGCCGGTGGTGGTGGTCTTGTGTGTCAGCGTGAGAAAATATGAATATTTTAAACCACCCCTACAACAACTTCCATCATCCCGTATTTCCGATCAGTTACACCTCTATCCTTTCCTCTGCCAATCCCAACACTTCCGCGTAACAACCAGCTTATTTGCTTACACAAATATATATATATATTATACATACCCGACTAATCACCCTGTATACATACATACATACATACATATATATATATCAACATACACACGCGCGCGCGCGCGCACACACACACACACACACACACACATACACACACACATACACACACACACATACACACACACACACACACACGCACATATGTTTTCGTCTTTGGCAATCCCACTATTTCCGATTTAACCATTGCAAGTTTAGTTGTCTTGTGGTGAATTTTTCTCACCAATCCTTAGTTGGCAGTTCTTTGTATAAATATATATATATATATATATACACATATATATATATACATATATATATATGTGTGTGTGTGTGTATTTGTATATATGTTTATATATATATTTGTAAACATATATACATAGACAGATTATATTTATATTTATTTATTTATATATACTGTACGGTGCACAGATATAAGCACACGCCTACACGCTCGCGCACGCACAAACAGAGGCATAAATATGCAAACACATACCCAGACACACGCACACTAGTGCAGAATCGCGTATCCTAACACCCATATCCACCTACACGCACACACACACACATGTACACACTCATATATATACACACACGCATACGCACATACACATATACACACACACACATACACATACATACGTACATACATATATACATACACACATGTACACATTCGCATATGTACACAGACACATATGAACACACACATACGCACACACACCTGAGTTTTTATGATTCACCGCACCATCTGTACGCGGTCTCTCGACCTGCTGGAAGTGGCAGTCAAATTTCACTCCTAAATCACACGCAATCATTTTGAATAGGAAGGACACATTATCCTATATATATTACGTCCAATATATATTACGTCTAAAAATAAGGCGAGACGGTCATGGTTGAATCGACGTTGATCATAAGTTGCCCAATCAAAGCAACAGGGACCCTTTAAACGGCTGTTCGACTAGCTAGAAATTCCAATTAGATCTACTGTAAATCACACACTAGCCTTCTTAGAACAGGAAGGACACACATACACACACACACACACATGTACATTAATGTGTCACATTGAGCGGGGTTTGGCGGGAGCGTTACAGCGGTGGTTAAAATGCCTTGCGGTATTTGTTCTGTGACTCTGTGGTCTGAGTTGAAATCCTGTCGAAGTCTCTATTGCATTTTATCCTTTCTGGGGGTAGGTCAAAAAATAAACTACGAACCAAGTACCGAGGTCATCTCTTCTCCCCCTTTACTCCCCCATCTCCCCTCTCTCTCTCTCTCTCTCTCTCTCTCTCTCTCTCTC
>NC_069006.1:25033117-25035019 GCF_001194135.2 Octopus bimaculoides
TATATATATATATACATATATATATATCACCGCCACCATCACCACCACCACCACCACTGCCTCCATCACGATCACAACCACTTCCACCATCACCACCCGGTATAAAATGTATCGACTTGAAGTTGGTGACTGAAGACAGTGCAATGGGCGTTTGGAGCGTTTGATGAGAGAAGGAACCACAAGCTGTCACAGAGGTTCTTTGTTTGTGTGACAAATCGACAGAATCGTTAGAACATCAAATAGAATGTTTCATGGTAAATATCTGAACAATTATCTGAGTTCAAATTCTGTCCAGGGCAACATTGCCATTCATCCATTTAGGGTCGATAAAAAATGAGTATCAATACAAGGTGACAGATTGGTGGTACAATTGTAAGAAAATCAGACCAGATGCCTTCTAGTATTTTCTTTTCTTTTGAGTTCATATCCAACCATGGCCTACATGGGTAATAGACTTAACCTGTTACCTGGTTTAACACTTCTACCTGGGACCTGGGTACTTTTAGTGCTGTCCACTCTGTTGCAAGCTTCCAGGTTAGGTTTTTGGATTTGAAGCTACTGCTTCTCTCTAAGGTGATGGATATTCACAAGAGGCCGATGGAGTTCCAGTTTATTTCTCTTTGCTCCAGTCCACTCAGCTGGCAAAAGGCCTACCTTGTCACATTATGTGTCATTCAAAAGGGCCTACCTTGTCACATTCTATATCATGCTGAATTTCCTTGAGAACTACATTAAGGGTGTTTATGGAGTACTCAGCCACTTGCACATTAATTCACGTGAAAGCAGTTCTGGTGATCAGATCAACTGGAACCCTCATCGTTGTAACCAACCGAATGCCAGTGTGTACGAATTGGCAATATACATTGGTGAGAAAACTGCCAAAAGACCAGTGCTTTGAAATGTAAATCCTCAGTGATAATTGTTCCTCCCGAGTTACCTCAGACACTCCCTTGTTTCTCTCTCTCTCTCTCTCTCTCTCTCTCTCTCTCTCTCTCTCTCTCTCTCTCTCTCTTTCTCTTCCTGTAGCCATTGTAAATGTAATGGACCAGGGATTGGCCCATTAAAAATCCGTAAACAATGGTGCTATTGATCACATATGCATAAAAAAGGTAAAAACAAAAACCTACAAACAGACAAACAAACAATGAGAACAGCAATTTGAAGCAATTTAACAAACAGGTTTTGACATTAACCACGCAAATATTTAAATATTTGTTGTTTTACTTCCATTTTCTTTCATAAAAGTTTCTAAGAAAAATAATCCGTATTCAATTGTACAGAGATCTAACAAGACACAAAACTTTGTTTTTAAGAAGTTGAAAGCTAATAAGGTCATAAGGTCAACGTTCAAATTAATGTGAAGCAGAGTTAGCTTTAAGACTTTGTATTGAGATAGGTGTAAATATGGTGCCAGAAACACTTCAAGTGAAATGCTTGAAGTGTACGCTCTTGTAAAAGACAGAAGAGAAGAAAGCAGGAAAAGCACACTTGAACTGGTTAATTAAACGAAGAACAGCAAATTAATAGCTGTTCTCTCATCCTCGATTGTTCATTCTTTCTCTCTTCTTTTACTTTACCACTTAACATCACCAATGTCAAAGGGTTAAAGGAGATACAATTACAAAATTGAGATCTGATCATGAAGTTTCAAATACTTCCTTGGAAGAATATCATCATCATCATCATCATCATCATCATCATCATCATCACCACCACCATCATCATCATCATCATCATCATCATCATCATCATCATCATCATCATCATCATCGATTAACACCCGTTTTCTATGCTGGTATGGGTTGGACGGTTTGACTGAGGTCCGGAGAGCCAGCGACTGCACCGGGCTCCAATCTGGTCTGGCAGAGTTTCTACAGCTGAATGCCCTTCCTAATGCCAACC
>NC_069006.1:25035773-25037531 GCF_001194135.2 Octopus bimaculoides
GTTTCTGCATGTGTGTGTGTGTGTGTGTGTGAAAGTGAGAATGGGAGATAGAAGAAATGAAAGAAGAAAAAGAAAAAGAAAAAGAAGAGGAAGAAGAAGAAGAAGAAGAACAACAACAACAACAACAACAACAACAACAGCAGCAGCAGCAGCAGCAGTAGCAGCAATAGCAGATAATGATACTGAAAGTAATGAGAACATACAAATGCTGCTGTTACTGTTGTCGTTCATGTTGTTGTTGTTGTTGTTTGTTGTTGTTGTTTGTTGTTGTTGTTTGTTGCTGTTTGTTGCTGCTACTGCAGTTGTTGTTGTTGTTGTTGTTAGTGCTAGCATATATTAAACTGACTGACTCATTCCAACGAGATGTTCCCCCCTCTAATTTTCCCCTCATCAACCAGCCGATTATCATCGTGGCTATTTAGGGTGAAAGAACTGCACCAGAATAGTCTAAGATTGGACTGGTTGCTAAGAATGGCAATTCCTCTGACACACACTTCACAGCTTTCAGTTAATCCCTTCGATACCAACCCACCTGAAACCGCCTCTGACCCTCTGCTACAAATGTCTTTTCAAACCTCAGTCACAATTTATGTTTCTAACACTAGCTTAATGATAACGAAGTTATTTTACTAAATTCTTTGTTATATTTAAAATTAATTGAAAGAAGCACAGAGCATCTCAACAGGAATATGGTAACGAAACGGTTAAGAGTAAATGAAATTATTTAGATTTTGTGCCTGAAGGTCTACTGACCAAATATGATCTCAAATAACCAACCACAAACCAACTGACCCCACTATACTGTGTAGTTGACAAAATCAAAACCATTCAATCACCATGCACGAAATTAAAAATATAAAACGGCAACAATTTACCCATTGCACCCTGTATACCTATGTCTGTGTGTGTGTATGTGTGTGTGTGTGTATGTGTGTGTGTGTGTGTATTTACAGTGTGTATATACACACACAGACACACACACATATGGTCTGCATATGTATTTTACATATATTGGTGTAGGTATATATTGTATCAGGTTGCGTGTACAGTACAAATATGACTATTTAGGTTCAATTCTTGCACACACACATATGAATGTGTGAGTATGTATGCGCGTGTGTGTGTGAGTGTGTATGCGCATGTGTGTGTGAATGTGTATGTGTGTGTGTGTGTGTGTTTGTGCATAAAGCAGAAACTCATTGTGAGTCTACACTTAAAAAAAAAAACAAAAAACAACAACCCAGAAATCGATGCGTTGATTCAACACCACAACACTCAAATACATTCAAGTTATGGAAACAGTATGATGGCGCTGTTACACAATCCGACAAGGCCCCGCGATCAATAAGGCAACATTGTAGGTTTGAGCTGTTATTATTGTTGTTGTCATTATTATTATCATCATCACCATCATTATCATTGTTGTTGTTGTCTTCATTCTTTTTCTTCTTAACTACTACTACTACCACTAGTAGTAGTAGTAGTAGTAGTAGTAGTAGTAGTAGTAGTAGTAGTAGTAATAGTAGCAGCAGCAGCAGCAGTAGTAGTAGTAGTAGTAGTACATTAGAAAGGATTATTATTACTATTATCGTTATTATCAATGTTGTTGCTGCTACTTTTATTATTATTATTATTATTATTATTATTATTATTATTATTATTATTATTATTATTATTATTATTAACATCATCATTATTCTGTTCCACTGTACTTTCATTGACCGACATACACACACACACACACACACACACACACAC
>NC_069006.1:25037682-25038836 GCF_001194135.2 Octopus bimaculoides
TATATATATATATATATATATATATATAAAACAATAAAATAAACACAGAATGAGAGAATGGAGAGACAGGGAGAGACAAAGAAAGAGAGAGAGAGAGACAAAGAGAGAGAGAGGGGGGAGAGTAGTGTTAGGAGGGGTGAGATTAAACAGTGATACAAATCGATGGAGCAACAAGCAACACAAAAACAAACATCTGAAACTGAATGGAGTTTGCTTGTTTGCTCGCATCCCCCACCCACCTGGCCTCTTGCGAATATCCATCACCTTAATTAACTCAGATTTAACCTGGAGCCGAGCGAAAAAGAAAAGAGAAACAGAAAATGAAAGTAGGTTTTTAACGTAATCAGATGGATTTGCTAATAACAGACGCAGGTGTGGCTGTGTGGTAAGAAGCTTGCTTCCCGTCTACATGGTTCTGGGTTCAGTCCCACTGCGTGGAGTCACGGGAAAGTGTCGTCTACTATTGCCCTGGGCTGACCAATACTTTGTGAATAGATTTGGTAGATGGAAACTGAAAGAAGCCCATAGTGTGTGTGTGTGTGTGTGTGTGTGTGTGTGTGTGTGTGTATACATATACATATATATATATATATATATATATATATTATATATATATATATCAATAATAATAATAATAATCCTTTCTACCGGAGACACAAGGCCTGAAATTTGGAGGAAGGGTTAAGTTTATTACATCGATGCCAATACGTAGCTGGTACTTACTTAATCAACACTGAATGGATGTAAGGTAAAGGATAGATTGATGATAATGGTGGTGGTGGTGGTGATGATGACGATCGTGATGATGGTGATGGTGATGGCGATGATGACGATGATGATGGTGATGATGATGCCGATAATGATGACAATGACAAAGGTAATGTTGACGATGATGATGATGGTGATGGTTTATTTTATGGTCTGTAGTAAATATCTGTTATTGATCCGATCCTGTCACGGCCGATATTATTGACCACTTTTCTATTGTCATCTTTCGAGGACCAATAATCACAGATCAATAAAACACTTTCACATTTTCTTTCCTTCTTTCTCCACCTTTCAAAGGAGAGAAATAAATTAAAGGAAATTAAATCTCGTCGTCATTATTATAATTCTTAATTACAATTATGATTAGTAGTAGTAGTAGTAGTAGT
>NC_069006.1:25039302-25039760 GCF_001194135.2 Octopus bimaculoides
TATATATATATATATATATATATATATTCATGTATGTATGCATGCATGTATGTCATTGTTCAGTTTTATTTCAAGATTTCTTGCCAATAGAGAAAGAGCCGGTTTCTAACCTAGATTCAAGGCTCCTTGAATGTATGTATGTATGTATGTATGTGCATACAAACTCACTGTAAAATAACCATGGTGTTTATTTCATATATTACAAAACGTCAATAACGATATACAATTATATAGCTAACCCTTCGTTCAGGGTCGAGGGCAACTTGTCCTTCTCTCTACAGTCTATAAGATATGCACCAACGAGGTTATAAGGTCAATTTAATCGACTGAGACCTTCCTCAAAATTTATAGCTTTGTGTATGGGGTTTAGAAATCTGTCGTAAACATGTCCTCCTTTTTCAGTTAACCTTCTCTCTCTCTCTCTCTCTCTCTCCCTATCTCTCTCTCTCTCTCTCTCT
>NC_069006.1:25039770-25041358 GCF_001194135.2 Octopus bimaculoides
TCTCTCTCTCTCTCTCTCTCTCTCTCTCTCTCTCTTCCCCTACACTCCATCTCTATGTCTTTCTCACTCAACGCAAACGTATTATGCACTCATATACACAAGTGTGTACCCTCACACATACCATATATACAATACGAGACTTTACCCGTTTCGGTTCATTTATGCTCAGTGTGTCTTTTCGTCCCAACAAAAGGACATTATTTCCTTTCAAAATTCAGTTTCTTTTAACTGTTGCCTCACCAAAACTATTATTTGACAGACACTTCTTGGACTTGCTTGTACCTCAGAAAGAAAAAAAGAATGCTCTATATATAATATTGTATGTATATGTGTGTGTATAGTCCATTCTCTCGGTCTCTCTCTCTCTTTCTGTCTTTCTTTCTCTCTCTCGTATGTCTTTCGAAAAAGTTTCGGTTCAGTGGTTTTTATAATTCCAACCTTTATCTAAAACCTATTTCAAGTTCAGTGACTGGAACAATTTCCGACCCCACTACACACACATGAGTGACGCACACCTACAAGTACGTAGGTATGTATACACGAGTCAACTTCCACCAAACACACATACATATGTACGCCTATATTAATATATACAAATATTTACATACATAAATGTGTGTATGTGTGTGTACGTGTGTGTGTGTGTGTGTGTGTGTACATATGCTCCGTTTTTCCCGAGTGTCAAACACCTGCTTATTGTTTCCTCACCTGTCTTCGTCTTTTGTTTTCTGTAAATATATATATATACACACGCATACACACTCATATACACACACACACATATGTATGTATGTATGTATGTATGTATGTATGTAGCTATGTATGTATGTATGTATGGTTCAAAAATATTCAAAAAACAGAGATAGATGAAAGAATAACAATCAGGGTGTATTAGTTTAAAGCCCAGGACTCATATTGTCGTTCAATGCTCGAAATGAGGAGTAGACAGCTGACAACTGATGAAGGGTCGTTCTTTGTGTTACTTGTCCTGTTTTCCATTTGTTTCTCTCATTTGTGTATTGAACTCATTCATTTTTGTATTTCATGTCGTTAACTGTTGGTGACGTCCTGTACCCATAAATGCATATATATCAAAGCAATCCAGTTACTCAAATGGAATGCCTTAGTGGTGTCTATTATCTTGAAAAAGAGGACAGCCATCACCAACGATGACTTTGATAGTTTTCTTGACTTCCGGTGCATTCTATAAGTTTCTGTGATCACTGTCTTCTGAACTGCACAAATATTTCAATCATATTCGGGTGGAAATATTGTTGTTGGCAAATAAAATGTTATATAATGTTTTAAAGGAATTTTGCTTTGTGTGTGTATGTGTGTCTGGCACTGGGTCGTTCTTTTGCAAAGCAATCATAAAAAAGGTAAAAGTTATGTGAAAAATGTCATTTTGGACTACATGACACACTCTTTGTATGTATGTGTAACCACATAAAAGTAGATTGTATTGTATACATTTTTGTGTGTATGTATATATGTATATGTAAATATATATATACATATGTATACATGTGTGTGTGTATATATACATTTATATATATATATATATATATATAATACATACATATATATA
>NC_069006.1:25042543-25045026 GCF_001194135.2 Octopus bimaculoides
CGGTGGAGCGCCAGGTAAATAAAAAAAACGAAGAAGAAAAAGAAAAAAGAAAAGAAAAAAAATGTCTTGCAATTATTCCGAATTAGTGATATGTCATTATGTCTCTTCTACATTCTGTGTGAGAGTACGTGGTTTAGAGGTTAGCGGTTTTCGGATCATGGTCGTAAGGTTGTGAGTTCGATATCCAGTCCAGTGGTGTGTTGAGTCCTTGAGAGCAAGACACTCTATTTCACATTGCTCCAGTTCACTTTGCTGGCAAAAATGAGTTGTACTTGTATTTCAAAAATGTGTTAGGGAGAAGCGGTCGCTTTCCTCGCTCCGTTATTAGCTCCGTCACTGCTTTGATCGTTTCAGGATTGATAAAATAAGTACCAGTTAAGTACTGAGGGTTGATGTAATCAACTTCCCCCTCCATTCAAAAAACTGTTGGTCCCTGTGCCAAAATTTGAAACGAATCGCTCTCACCATTCTGTGAGCTCAACTCCTGATATACTATGAAGAAGAATAGTTTCTAATGATTCTTTTCTATTCTAGGCACAAGGCCCGAAATTTTGGAGGAGGGGGCCAATCGATTAGATCTACCCCAGTATACAACTGGTACTTAATTTATCGACTCCTGGAAGGATGAAAGGCAAAGTTGACCTCGGTGGTATTTGAACTCAGAACATAAAGACAGACGAAATGCTGCTAAGCATCTCGCCTGGCGTGCTAACGTTAATTTCTAAATATTGGTAAGTTTTTTTCATTTTCTTAAGAGGAGGAGGAGGAGGAGGTTGTGATAGTGGTGATGATGGTGGTGGTGGTGGCGGTGGCAGTATGTTGATCTAATCGGCCCTACTACTTGTCTAGGTTTGATATTACTGACCCCTTCAGAAATGTATGATGGTGAAGGTGAAGTCGAAGTTGACCCGGGGGTCCCATATTTTAATGTAAAACAATTCCAAGCATGAATGCTTAAACAGCAGCCCCAGAAGAAAGTAATACAAAACAATACAATACAAGCGTTGACTGTAAATTGTAATTGTCCGCCTCAGCAGTCTCCATTGATACATGCCAACCGGAAATGTCAGTTGTCGTCTGCTAACCAAAACAACCACACACACACACACACACACATTTTATTTTTATTTTTTGAGATCTCTTGCCGTACATATTTTTCCCACGGTCTTCCCTTATTATCTTACACTGTCTTTTTTTTTCTTTTTTTTTTTGAAGATCAATTGCTTTGAGAGATGAGCTACCATCGGATACCTTCCCATATGCCCATTCGGATGTCTGTCTATCCGCCTGTCTGGTGTGTGTGTGTATCACTTGATGTATGTAAGTATGTATATGTGTATGTGTGTGTGTGTATATACATTTCGTTTTTGTATTTGGTTTGCAAGATTCTTTATGTGAATTCATGTATTGAAGCATATTTTATTATCTGGGGAAGAGTCATTCTCTTTCTTTTTTAGTGCCTTATCACTTAACACACTCACCGGTTCGATTTCTAGTCGGCGGCGTATCAGTAGTCTTATGTGACATTTTTTTCTGTTCTGTAAGTAATTCTAGACATCTTTCTTGTACAGTTGATTTATTAATTAGGGCATCCAGCTGTAGAAACTCTGCCAAATCAGATTGGAGCTTGGTGTAGCCATCTGGTTTCACCAGTCCTCAATCAAATCGTCAAACCCATGCTAGCATGGAAAGCGGACGTTAAACGATGATGATGCTGCTGCTGCTGCTGATGATGATGATGATGATGATGATGACTACTTTCATAAAGTCACTTCTGCAAAAATGTTTTAATATTTGTAAGCAAAGTTTTGAAATAAAGGTTGATATTTGATAATATTTGACAAATATTAGTTACATTTACGTTAAAAAAGGGCCATGTAACTCCCCAGATTATAGTGCGGTTTATCTGCGAGTCAACTGCAAATACCTACTTTGACAACCTTAAACTAAGGGTGCGGCCTGTCCACTGGTGCGACCTACCAACTTCTTAACCACATATCCATGCCTGCACCTATCTTACTACAAATCCATTTTAATATATCAAAAAACGGATGATCTTCCAAATTTACTTCATTAACCATTAGGATTATTTAAGTTCCTACACACTGAGGTTACCCACTCCTCCATCCCCACCCCCACCAAAGAACATCCTCTCGGTAATATTATTCGTGACATTTTAAGCAATTCCATACCCATTACATACCCCTAATAGGTAATATAGCTTTGTAATGCCTCTGGCCTATTGTATAACTACTTTAAGACCCCCCCCCACACCCCAACTTACACCACACTGACGCCCTCCCTACCTTCCTGCTCGTATTCGAACGCCAGACTCTAATGCCTCTCTCTCCTGTAAGAATCTTCCACTTAGCTTCAGTTAATCTGAACCATTCTTTTTTTAACAGTGAAGTCTTTTGCGTATCAGACTAACATTTCATCATGATGCCTTCCATTCCTGTACTTATTAAAATATATACATACAC
>NC_069006.1:25045202-25046896 GCF_001194135.2 Octopus bimaculoides
CCATGACAACATCTCAATAATAAAATTAGGTCGTTATTTTAAAGGAGAGAATAGAACACCGATAACTTGACACGAACCGACCAACCTTTCGATCGGCAAACAGGCAACCCTCACGACTTAATATTTCGCAAATTCCATTGTTATTTTAGATAAACATTTGTCATTATTACCTACATTAAGCATTGTCTGACTGACTTCTTTTCTATTCTGTGATTTATTTTGGTTGATTTGGTGTGAACTTTCTCAGCTCAGACCAGTCACATCGGCTGCAATAGCTGGTTGTCTGGTCTTTTTCTCCCCGAAACACACAATACCGCTTAAACGGTAATTTGTATTTTGAATGAAACAGTTATTAAAATCACAGTAAAAAGATCAAATGCTTTAGTTCTGGACCGAATGCATGTTGTAAGTGTCTATTGTTTTATTTTAATTTTTATGTTCATTTGGGCGCCGTAACTGTCTCAGCTTCGTTTTATTACTTGAAGTTACCCCAATGAAGTTTGCAGCCAACTCAGGTGACACTCCGGTACTAAATTACTTGTTGACTGGTTAATATATTCGTTTCTATGTTCCGGTTGAATAATTGATCTCTTGTTCCTGTGGTGTGTCTCGATTGAAGTTAAATAACATCAGCGTTGTGGTCTTAATTGAAGTCAAATAATTTCTTGGGATTCGATCTCTGTTGTTGCAGTTTCTTAATCATCATCAATACGGCAATAACAACAACAGCAACAAAAACAACAACAATGGTAGCAGCAAAGCAACGCAAAATGAAATGTTTTGCTCAAAAACACAAGGCACCACCCAGGTTTGGAATCGAAACCACGCTCTAACGATCAATGAATCCAACATGCTAACCACTAAGCCATGCGCCTCCATGTCACTAGGTCATGCAGTTTCAAGGATTTTGTTTAATCCTCAAATAAATGTGCTCAAATATCTTCTCACGGCATTACTGGAGCGATGCCAACAGAAACATTTGGTGGAAATCACAGATAACATAGAGATGCCTAGCAAACATATCGCTTCTTATCTCGGTTTCGATTCCAAAATAAAGACGTTTATATTCCAATTATGCGGTCGCTAGTTCCTCATCTGAGCGTTACATGATCACCCACTGTTGGTAAATTTGCGCTGGCCAAGGCTGGCTTGTAATTAAACAGAACTAACCAAGATTTAACAGTGGTAGTAGCAACAGCAACGGCAGCAGCAGCAATAACCAGCACAAATTTGGCAATGTTCCGATCTGGAAGTATTAGACAAGAAGAAGAAGAAGAAAGCAAACTATCAGCATGGAACAAAATTATTCAGAGACACTATCAGTATGCAGACGATCGGCTTTGATTAAAGAGAATGTCAGACATGAAACATAACGGCAACAATAGTAACAACAACGACAACGGGACCGTCATGAAAGTAACATGTATTCACTGCGTGGCCGACCAGCCTGCTAGAAAGACCAGCTAGATACCCCACCGTTACGTCTCGTCATTTTATGTGATAAAACAGCAAAGAAAGTTGGGAGCAGATGTGTCTGTGTGGTAAGAAGCTTCCTTCCCAACCACGTGGTTCTGGGTTCAGTCCCACTGTGTGGCACCTTGGGCAAATGTCTTCTATTAAAGCCTCGGGCTGACCAAAGCCTTGTTAGTGGATTTGGTAGACAGAAACTGAGAAACTGAAAGAAGCCTGTCGTA
>NC_069006.1:25047667-25053142 GCF_001194135.2 Octopus bimaculoides
ATATATATATATATATATATATATATATATATATATATATATAGTCATTTGTGCTAATATCTATCTATCTTCGTTGCATTGTGACAGGAACCGTAGAGAGCATCACTCAACATGCTCCTTTCTCCAAAAGTGAAGAGGAGTTTAGCGAGGAGTGCCAACAATCTCCTCACATACCAATATATATATAACTGAAAAAAATATATAACTGAAACTGTACAAGGACAGGCAAACGTACAATATACAGCACAGAACGGAAATGATAGAAAGCACGGATCATCTATCACACTTATACATCTTCGTCTATAAAACAAACTCAATGGCCGACAGCTCAACCGTATCATCTTCCTTACAAAACCAGAAGTTGGTGGGCGTTGTCATTTTAAACTGAGAATATCAAAGTTGTTAAAGACGGGAAGAGATTAATTGCCGGGGCGAAGAATCTGGGAAGCTGTTTCGATTACTAAGACTTATAAAATTGTACATGTAGTAGAAAACATGTAAGACATCTCCTATTAGAAATTCTTCAGACAGAGAATCAAATAATATTATTTGTTCAATTTTGTAATTCCTGTTAACAAACGAAACATCTGTAATAGTGAATAAATAATATCATTTGATAAATAGATAGTTGGGTAGATAGACAGCTATGAGGGGGTGCTGGAAAGGTCCTGGCTATAAGGATATCGTGAAAGGCTTTGTTGAAAGCCCAACCTTCCGAGTTCTTTTACAGGGCTTAGAAAAAACTGAAGGACCATTGCAATAAGTGTGTGAATCTGAGAAGGAAACATGTTGAATAAGATCATATTTAACTGGTCCTCCTATATTTTCTTTTACCTAGAGCCAGGAACTTTTTAGCACTCCATCGTAGACAGACAGACAGACAGACAGATAAATAGGCAGACAGGTTTATATATAATGCTGAAGTTAGCAATATTACATTTATTGTTCGCCAAAACATGTTATTGATGTCAGTCGTCGTGTCATTGGATTTAAACGTATTATAACAGAATCAGTTAACAGTAGATATTTAATCTGGTTAATCCTTCAGTTTCTATGAATGAAACCAAAACTGACAATTGCTTTCAACGAATATCTTATAAAAACGATGTCAGCTCCCTAGAAACCTCGACCAAACAATGAGCTCCATTCACAAGACTTGTTTTGTTTAGCTAAGCGATCAGAGTTTCATACATGAAAAGAAGAAAAAAAAAGAGGGCAGTCGGGATAATAATAAAAAAGAGTTTGTTGTGTAATAAATACTATGTACGAAAATCACGATTTGTTTGATGAATTGATAACAAAATTAAATATATAAAAAAAAAAAGGAAGTCGTTAGCTTCCGTCTGATTGTGAGAAAGTTGATAAAAATGAACTGTCCGCCTGATTTGTATGTTTTTTTTTATTAAGGAAGACATAGAAATATCACTGTATGATACGAGGGGAAAGATTAAGAGATATAGTCGTATCAGTTTGGAATTGAAGAGCAGATTTCGAGATATAAGTTGTTTAATCAACACGCGACTATGTCGCCAAATGTCAGTCGTCGCAAAGCAAATTTTAGATTTTTGTTGAGATTAAATTACCAACGCTAGCGAAGGCTTTTCCGGAATAAAAATACATGAATTTTGGAGGTACATTTGCTAGAAAACAATTATTTGATTTGTGGAAGACACAGGTTAGCCATTCAGAAACACAAACGCTGTTAACTTCATTTATTATTTACTGTCAGTTTTCGTCGTACCAACTGCGACCTCATCACAGGATTGTTTTTTTCTTTCTTTTTTGTTAAATGATCAGAATATTTGCCAAAAATTCTTAATTTTTTTTCTTTATTTAATTACTTATTTAGTATTTATTGACTTTGCCTTTCAGCCTTTCAGAGTCGATAAATTAAGTACCAGTTGCGTACTGGGTCGGCTAATCGATTGGCCCATTCCCCCAAAATTTCGGACCTTGTGCCTAGAGTAGAAATGAATATTTAACAGGTTTTTAGTTTTATCACATCCGGAACGGCGAAAGCAAATTTAATCTCGGCGGGATTTGAAACTCAGAACGTTACAGCCGCCACTAAATAACCGAAAGGAATTTTGTCTAAGATTTCTAACGATTCCATCTATTTTAAACGTACTTAATAATC
The DNA here is from genome assembly GCF_001194135.2 of Octopus bimaculoides. Classification (NCBI taxonomy): domain Eukaryota; kingdom Metazoa; phylum Mollusca; class Cephalopoda; order Octopoda; family Octopodidae; genus Octopus; species Octopus bimaculoides. The sequence continues at coordinate 25,049,805 of NC_069006.1, forward strand.
TATGGACGGATTATTCCGGTCGGTTGTCAGCAATGAATATAATAAGACAAGTTTCAATATTAAAGAAGCTGTTTGGTAGACACCTCAGTTGATAAATGTCGCAGTTACAGACGACAAGGAAACAGCACAGACAGACATAAAAATATATTAAATTATTTGTACTCTGATTTCTTTCTCAATAAACACTAGCATTTGTATGATACATTTTATTTGATCTTCGCCGACTTTTATTCATGAGGAGGGTAATAAAGCTAAGCTGTAGGCGACCTAGCTAAATTCTGCTCATCAAAAGCACATATCGGTGCTTTTCTTCTCATACACAATCAAACATACAGGCACTAACGCACATATATATATGATATACGTGTACCGAAGTCTAGATTTATGTGCACGGTTATATATAAGTATTATTATTATACATAATACTTTTATGACTTACATGACCGAAGACAGAAAGATAGAGAGAGGGGAGGCGTGATTTCATGAATTAATTTGCTGTTACATACTTCATTCCCTGATTCGAGTACATTTATTATCCAAACATCTGTGTGTTTGCCTCCATGTTGGCGATGGCGAAGGCGTGTGGTTTAGTGGTTAAGGGTATCCGATTTACGATCGCAAGGTTGTGAGTTCGATTCCCGGCGGTGCGTTGTATCCTTGAGCCAGACACTTTATTTCCTGTTGCTGCGGTTTATGCATCTGGCAAAAGTGGTTTGTACCTGTAATTCAAAGGGATCCAGCCTTGTCACTTTCTGTATCATGCTGAATCTCCTTGAGAACTACATTAAAGGTACGCGTGTCTGTGGAGTGCTCAGCCACTTGCACGTTAATTTCACGAGGAGGCTGTTCCGTTGATTGTATCAGCTGGGACCCTCGTCGTCGTAACCAACAGTGTCAGTTTATTTTTCATTGCTCCAGTGAAGTCAGCTGGCAAAAGTGAGTTGCAATTTTATTTATCACTGCTCAGCTCCTCACCCCCACTCCGTAATATAGAATGTATATTAAGGACACAGAGGGCTCCCCCCCCCCGAGATAGCCCCTTCGGTTCTATTGTCCACTATATTATCCAGTCATTGTTGTTTCTGACTCACTGGTTATTATAGTCGTCGAGGTCGCCATTGTTATCCAGTCAAGCGTTTCAAAGTATGCTGTTATTATTAGTGCAGTATCAACATATGGTATTGTTTCAGCTACAAACTCAACGAGATTTCTGTTTGATTTATTCGGCAGATAAAATGACGAACCGAAGGATCTCAAATATTCGTCATCCCCATCTTTGTACTGTCTCACTAACTCCCCTCCATCGTCATCGACGTCGGTTTAAAACTAACAGCAGCAGCAGCACTGTTACCACCACAATCGCCGTCATCAGCAACACCAGCACCAACAACAACAACACACCAGCTACTGCCACCACTAACACCATCGACAATACTACCACTACTACCAATGCCATTGACTTTTATTGGAGATAGACGAGTTAATGAGGGGAGCTTGCGCGTGCCCGCTCGACCTTCCAGCAATAGCAGCCAAATATCCCTTAAATAGCACCAACTTAAAGAAAGGTACAATGCTTGCGAAACAGAAAAATAAAGCCAACAGCATGGTCATAACTGGAATTCCATTCGTCTTGTCGTGGCTTTCACGGAGAAAAGTTCAACAACAGCAACAACAACAGCGGATTACATTTAATCAAGTTATTCTCTCGTCTGCTTTAACCTTCTACTCTAATCTAATATTATTAAGTTAAATCTAAATTAAATAGTTTTCTCTTGGTTAATTACAAGGTGAATTATTGACATAGAAGATGTATTTACTTGATTTTCACATGGACGTTGGTCTGTGAACAGCGTCCATTATTGTATCGTCTGCTGCCATTGAAGAAGGATCATTGTTACTAAGATCACAGATCACACACTGACTATGAATGGCGGATGAGTTGCTGAAACTTGTTCGCTTGGCTATTACAAAGATTATTAACAAATATATCAATAAATACTTAAGTTAATCTTATAGGATAACTAATTTAACGGATTAGAGATTGCTAGAGTGTGGAATCTGTCATTGTTTTGAATGAGAGAGAGAGAGAGAGGGGAGTGAGAGTGAGTGATAGAGGTGTCGAGAGGTCAACAGATCAGAATAGCAATATATACACACATACACACACATAGGCGCAGGCTTGGCTGTGTGGTAAGAAGCTTGCATACTGGCAACACGGTTCAAGGTTCCGTCCTATTGCGTGGCACCTTGGGCAATTGTCTTCTACTATAGCCTCGAGCCAACCAAAGCCTTGTGAGGGGTTTGGTTGACGGAAACTGAAAGAAGCCCGCTGTATATATATGTATGTATGTATGCACGCACACACACGTGCATGCATTCAAGCATGCGCGCGCGTATGTGTGCGTGTGTGCATCTTTGTGTCTGTGTTTGTCCCCCACTGCCACTTGACAACCGGCGTTGATATGTCTACGTCTCCGTAACTAGCAGTTCGGCAAAGAGATCGATTGAATAAGTACCAGGCTTACAAAAAAAGAAAAAAAAAGTACTGGGATCGATTCATTCGACTAAAAAATTCTTAACAGTGCTCCAGTCTGACCGCAATCTAATAACAGAAAGAAGTAAATGATAAAAGATATATAGTTATATCTATCTATCTATCTATCTATCTATCTATCTGTCTGTCTGTCTGTCTGTCTATCTATCTATCTGTCCGTTTATATATATCCATATTTATCTGTCTATCCCTCCATCCATCTATTTATCTCTCTCTCTCTATCTGTCTGCCTCTCTCTCTCTCTCTCTCTCTCTCTCTATCTATCTATCTACCTATCTATCTATCTATCTATCTATCTATCTATCTATCTATCTATCTATCTATCTATCCATCCATCCTCACGTCTGTCTGCCTGCTTGCCTGTCTAATATTTTATTCATATATTTTCGCTTATCTCTCTTTGTTATGTTCTCCTGACAATCTACCCGGGGAATCTATTATCAGAAGGATGCATTACTTGAATAAATCACTGAAAGTACATTATAAATTGATATTGTTTAAGAGGTAAATAAACATGCGGGAAGGGACGACAAAAAAACAGAGAAGAGGAAGATGTGAGTGTATGTGTAAGTGGTGGTAGTGGTAGTAAGAGGTATAGGGGAGAAGAGAGGTAAAGCGTGAGAGACAGGGAGGGGGTGGAAGTGTGGATGCGAAGAGAAGAAAATGAACTCTGCGAAATGGATTCATGACGATTCCACAAGCGTATAAACTTGATACAAAGCAATATATATATGTATATATATGTGTGTGTAGAGAGAGAGAGAGAGAGAGAGAGAGAGAGAGA
>NC_069006.1:25053274-25055521 GCF_001194135.2 Octopus bimaculoides
TATATATATATATATATATATATATAATATAATATAATATAATATAATATAATATAATATAATATACTAATGTATATATATGCATATATACATACTTACATCTATACGTATATATATATGTGTGTATATGTGAGCACAAGACGTCACGAAACGTGTACAACAAAAAATACGAAGTACGAGTACATGGAATATGAACTATTTCTTCGAACAACGAAAGACACAAATCGAAAACAAGACAAACAACATTAAGAACGACCCTTCATCAGTTGTTGGCTGTTTTACTACTCTCGTATTTCGAGCCTTTCAGAAAAACAGCCAACAACCGTTGATCTTATCAGCTGGGACTCACCTTTTTTTATGTATGTATGTATGTATGTATAGATAGATAGATAGATAGATAGATAGATAGATAGATAGATAGATAGATAGATAGATAGATAAGTAGATTGCTTGCTGATTTATTGACATCACCTTTAAGACAGAAAAGGAAACAAATATTGTTTTTGAGAGAATTTATTTATTAAAAAATTCCTTATTCTTTTTATTATTTTACTTTCTTAAGTCGTTGCTCTGCGGTCACAGCCACATGTGTGTGTCTCTTCCACGAATTTGTTTCCTCAAAACAGATATCTTTTAGATTTTTTAATGAAATTTTCAACAAATAATTTTTAGATGGTGTAAATTAAGATTCTATCAAAATTTAATGTAAATAACAAAAAGGTGGGCACGCAGATATTCATGCTGACACATATCCCAATTTTCATTTTGTAGATATTATGTATTGTATGTCATTATTTATGTGTGCCGCCTCCAAATATTTTTCACTACAAAATCCGATATAATCGGATTCCTCAACATCTCTAAGGTATTTGTAGAAAATTTCATTAAAATGTATACATTTTAAGGAAACATTCTCAGGGTGTGGCACATCGGTCTGCAGTCATGCTGAGACACCGCCTTCAAGGGTTCTAATTAATTAAATCATTCCTACAACTTATCTCCCCAGCATCTTTTGCTTTCTTCATTTGGTTGCTGTTTTTTTTTTTTCTTCCAAATTGCTAATAATTTATTTTGAAAAAGACGGTATAAAACTCGTTTGGATCTCGTATTGTCAGCAGCAATATTTGAAACTTCCGCGATACTAAAACAAGGGAAATTACTCCAGAGAAATTAATGGGAAATAACTCCCTTCTAGAATTAAAAGACCTGAGAATCCCCCCTCTCCAAAACACACACGCGCCATAACAATAATAATCCTTTCTACAATGGGCGCAAGGGTGAAATCCTGAGGTCAATGCAATCAGTTAAGCCCCACTCCCACCAAAATTTCAGGCCTTGTGCCATTAGTAGAAACGACCATCATCAATCATCATCATCGTCGTCGTCAACATCGCCATCATCCCCATCATCTTCATCTTCATCACCATCATTATCAGCATCATCACCATCACCAGCGTCATCGTCGTCGTCATCATCATCATCATTCGACATTTTATTTTTTTTCAGACAAATTTTTACTGCATCACCTGCTGCACGCACTGGGGTCGATGCAATCGACTTTTCCCAAAATTTCAAGCCTTAAGCCTATAGTAGGAAGGATTATTGTTATTGTTGTTGTTGTTGTTGTTGTTGTTCAACATGTGGCACCTCCATGTTTCTGAGGTTTGTGCAGCATTGTGTGTTTTTTTGTTTTTTTTTTTGCTGTTGGGAGTATGCAAACCCTTCCCGATATTGTATTGCATCAGTTTTTCCTTTCTTTACTTTCTTTTTGAGGTGTGCTGCTGACTTTTGCTGTAATAGTGTTTGCATCGTGTGTTGTGCGTATAATATAATGCATTGGGTAACCGGATTGCTGGTGGTAGTTTTATTTCATTGGATATTTGCTGTATGGAGTGTCTTGTCTTTGTGGCTTACTTTGTTTAGCTTGCATTATTGAGCTGATAGCGTCTTGCGTAGGATGTGGGCTGTTCCTAGCAGAGCTATATTCTGGATAGTGTGTAGTGTTGAGGATCCAGGTATAGCCTCTAAAAGCATAACGTATGCAATCCTGATGATGACAGTTACATATTACACACAATGATTATCATTTTTAATATTACATCAAAATTAAGTATCATTATATTAAGTATCAATTATACGAAACATACTTTTATAACACATCGTACATAATATACATTAAATATACAGAGACACTCCTCTGTGTGTGTGTGTGTGTGTTTGTGTACATACATACATACATATATATAT
>NC_069006.1:25056673-25057179 GCF_001194135.2 Octopus bimaculoides
TGTGTGTGTGTGTGTGTGTGTGTGTGTGTGTGTGTGTGTGTGTGTGTGTGTGTGTGTGTGTAACCGAATAGTATCAAAAGCTGAGCCATGTGTTACAAGTTCCCTAAGCAACGGGGTTGATGTAAAGATGAATGAATAAACTTCTTGATATTTACTTAGTGCTTCGTATTCTTCCTCTTTTATCGGTAAGGCTATGTCCGGAGTGCTGGTCTTCATCTTCTGATTGACCAAACTTTGCAAATGGTTACACCAAATATCAATGACCTGTAACAAAGCATACAAAGATATAAATGTGTGTGTGTGTGTGTGTGTGTGTGTGTGTGTGTGTTGTGTTCTTGAGCAAGACACTTTATTTCACATTGCTTCATTTTAATCAATTGTAGAAATGAGTTGCGATGCCACTGGTGCCAAGCTGTATCGGCCCCTTTGCCTTTCCCTTGGATAACATCAGTGGCATGGACAGGAGGGGAGGCTGGTATGGATGGATGACTGCTGGTCTTCCACAA
>NC_069006.1:25057189-25075529 GCF_001194135.2 Octopus bimaculoides
CAGTGGCATGGACAGGAGGGGAGGCTGGTATGGATGGATGACTGCTGGTCTTCCACAAACAACCTTGTTTGGACTTGTTCTTTGGAGGGGAACTTCCTCGATGCAATCCCATGGTCATTCGTGACTGAAATCAATGGTACTATTGCAGACTTTTTGGCTATATTCTTAGAACATATAAACTCTTACCTTTTTGTATAAAGAATTTGTCACTTCTTCTCGTTCTAAGAAGAAATAGACGTTGGCCATGTTGAAATATCCTCCAGAAGTCTGAATATCAAGAGTTCCATATTTCTCTGATGCCAAATATATCTGGAAAAACCAAAAACAACCAGAAATTCACCTTTTTTTTTTTTGTCATAAATGTCTTTAAATCAATAAATTCATTTATTTTTTTTCTAAGAATGGTAAGGGAGGTAGCAGGAACACAGTGTTGCTACTTTACAGTCTCTAATTCCGAAAGATAACAGTTCTTGGTTCAATTCCAAGTGGGTTATGAATTTCTTTTTTTTTTTTACCTTTTATCATTTCAAAAATACAAACAAAAAATATAATATTCTAACAGAATATATTTAGTTAATGATGTATATATATAGAGAGAGAAAGACAGAGAGACGAACGGATGGACGGACGGACAGACGGACGGACAGACAGACAAACACACAGACAGACAGACAGACAGACAGATATATAACTGTGTGTGTGTGTTGTGAGTTTTGAACCCTACTTGAGTTCTATTTTTACAAGCATTACAAAAGAAGCTGAGAAGGCGAGCAGACAGAGCCGTTAGCTCGCCGGGCAAAATGCTTTACGTTCTGAGTTTAAATTCCACCGAGGTCGGCAAAATGAGTACCAGTTGAGCCCTGGGGGTCAATGAAATTGACTTAAACCGCACTCCACAAAAAAATTTGAGGCTTTGTGCTTTTAGAAAAAGATTATGAAAGAAGCTCGATTCGGTGCAAGGCAGATAACTCTTGTGAAGTGTAGTCAGACGCTGGAATTTGATAACATGATGACGTAAATAAATTGGTTACCATGGAGATTTTAAAATTTCATTTATCTTATTTCATTTGAAGCTGTTCCTTTATCTCTTATCTTTTATGTGTTTTAGTCATTGAACTGCGGCCACAGGTCTCTTTTGCTGTTGCTGCTGCTTCTACCACCACCACCACCACCACCGCTAACAACACCACTACCACCATCACTAAGGTACGGGGACGTAAACAAACCAGCACCGGTTATCGAGCAGTTGTTGGGCAGTAACACATACATACATACACACGATGCGCTTCTTCTAGTTTCCATCAAACAAATACACTCTTAAGGGCCAGCCTGAGGCTATAGTAGAAGCCTCTTGCCACAGGTGCCATGCAGTGGGACTGAACCTGGAACCATGTGGTTGGGTCACAGACTTCTTGACCTCGCTACTACTACTACTACTACTACTACTACTACTACTACTACTCACGTCTTCAGCCAGTTCATCCAGGGCTTGTTGGTAGTTTTCTCTGACCATAGACAACTTGGCCATCGTCCGCTTCACCATGTGGTTGCATTTGGTGCCAGTCACTTTGTTCTTTGTCTCAAACCAATTAATCAGAGATAAATAGTTGGCCGCCTCGTTTGTCTGACCCAAGCCTGTCAACAACAACAACAACAGCAACAACATTAATAACAACAACAAACAGCAATACCAACAATAACAACACCTAAACTTTGTGTGTGTGTGTGTGTGTGTGCGTGCGCTTTGTGTGTGTGTGTGTGTGTGTGTGTCTTTGTGTCTGTGTTTGTCTCCCCCATCACCACTTGACAACCGGTGCTAGTATGTTTACGTCTCCATGACTTTGCGGTTCGGCAAAAGGCACCAATAAGGATGCGTATCAGGCTTTAAAAAAATAAGTCCTGGGGGTTGATTTATTCAACTAAAACCCCTCGAAGGCGGTGCTCCAGCATCGCTGCGGTCAAAAGGGTGAACGAAATAAAAGAAGATCATCGTTTGTAACGAGATAATTACGAAAACGAAAGTAGGGTTTGTCCTTACCGAGCAAACATTCAGCAAGAAGTAAATAAGCCGGGAGCCACTCAACGCCTTCGGCCTTGAATAACATCTTGTAGAGACGCAGACATTGAAGAGCCGGTGGAATAATAAGCTTGTAATTGCCTTCAAACAGATGTCGGTGTCCATGCAAGAGACACATATTTATAAGTTCAAGCTGTCAACAAATACAGAAGAAATATAAATATTATCACCGTGCGATTACTAAAGAAAATAGTTTAATAATGGAGCATATAAGCCCTCGATGGAAAAAGTAGGTATTCTGTACGCATGGGACGGGGGAAGCTACTTTTTTCCGTTGAGGGTTTATATGGTCCATTATTAGACTATTTTCTTTAGCCATTGCACGGTGATCACTTAGAAGCTTTAAGCTTATAATATATGTTGTGTGGGGAGGGTCATATTGTCTTAATGGCCAAATCGTTAATCAGTTAATCGTTAATTTACAAAGTTAACATTTTCGTTAACGATCTAACTTTTAAGTTAATTTTGGAAATTATTATCAGACTAATTAACTTCGGTTAACTCAAGTTAAATATTGACAACAAAACGACGGCTTCCAAATCCTGTTTCCTGACTGGGTGAAAATGATCAAACTTTATAAAACTCTAGTCTTGGCAGTCAAACGGAAAAGATCCGATCTTTTTTATTTCCTGGAATTTTCTGAAACTTTTTGTGAATTTGTATTCTACACACAGGAGTTCTTACGATTATGCACCCCCCACCCAAAAATGGTTTTCGTGCATGATTCAAGACTTACTTAGCTGTTATTTTTAGCACATCTCATACCGCATGTGTTTTAAGCATTTAATAAGTGACAAAAAGAACGTGATAAGTAGCTTGGTGTGGAGGCGCAATGGCCCAGTGGTTAGGGCAGCGAACTCGCGGTCGTAGGATCGCGGTTTCGATTCCCAGACCGGGCGTTGTGAGTGGAACAGAAATTGAAGAAATTGAAATTGTGGCAGCCAAACAGAAAACAATCCAAAAGATAAAAGAACGTTAATTAAAACGAGATAATTAATTGTTTACTTTAGTATTGAGGATGCTTCGTTCAAGTGCTTGTTGTTGCAGCTTCCTTATGCTCCTTGCCGGCGGATTATAGAGGTAGATCAGGCTTTTACAGAGAAATCGGTGAATCCCCACCCAGTCCAGTTGTCGATGTTCTCGATTACTAAAACAAATTCAAGAAGAAAAAATAAACAAAAGTAAACAAAAGAAGGAGATGAAAGAACGGACGTGTTATTGATTTAATTATTTTGTGTGATTAAATTTTGGATTGCTTGGGAAGGGGCTACACTAGTCGTCATCATCACCATCATCACCATCATCGTCATCATTATCAACATCATCATCATCATCGTAGTCATTATTTCTAAATGCTTAACTTTATTCTTCATTTTATTCTTCATGCTGTTTTGTACTTTCTTCCTTGTAATCTGACCATGAAGATAAAATTTTAAAGTCAACCTGACCCCACACCTTTTTTTGTTTTTGTCCCTTTCTTTATTTCTGTATTTTGTATTTTGACCATAACTGTATTTTGTCTGGTCACTACAACTCTGGGTCTAGTTTTGTCTGTAAATTGCTGAAAATAACACACTGCTTTGCATATGCTTTCTCACAATGAAATCATCATCATCATCGTCGTCGTCGTTTAACGTCCGCTTTCCATGCTAGCATGGGTTGGACGATTTGACCTGGTGAAACCAGGTGGTTACACCAGGCTCCAATCTGGACAATAAAATATAAACTGAAAACTTTTAAAAAAGTAACCAAAATAAATCTAGATGAAGTTTAACATCATGTAGAATGTAACACCGTGTAGAATGTAACATCGTGTAGAATGTAACATCGTGTAGAATGTAACAGTGTGTAGAACGTAACAGTGTGTAGACGGTGTAAGAGTATGTAGAAGCAGTCCACTTACCAATAAGCAGCTATTTTACAGCCTTTGCACCTCAGCCAGGCAGGTAAGCCGCACACATCACAGAAGATGTAGGTGCCTTTGGGATTAGCCAAGGGGTAGAGTTTCAAAGTGCTGCCTCTTGTGGCAGGCGTCTTTTCTGCCTTATTCTCCGACATCTTCTCCCTAATGAACGGGAAACAAAGATATGAGGATATATGAATACAATAAAAAGAAATAACAAGAAAGAAAGGAGGTAGGAAGGGAAGAAAGAAAGAAAGAAAGAAAGAAAAGGAGAACAACAAATCACTCATAAATGGCCATCATTCAATGTTAATGGTTTTTGATTGTCTGTTGTTTACTAGAAAAAAAAATCTCCTTTGCCGGAAATAGCAAGCACCTGTTTCTCATTAGCAGTTTACTAATTATTTATTCATCACATGCTTTTTTACATGTTGATTAACCTTTCATCGTCTAGCATAAAGCCATCTCCTTCTCTGCTGCACGCTTGCTCGGTTGAGGAAACATTTTTATAAGTCTTGTGGATTACATGATAATTTCACCAGTGTTGGTGCCATGTAAAAGCAACTGGTACATTTCTGTAAAGTGGCTGGTGTTAGGAATGGCATCAAGTTGTAGAAATCAGGACAAAAGTGAGACCTGGGAGCAAGACGTGGTCCTCCGACCCATTAGATCCTGTCAAACTCTCCAACTCATACTAATTCAATACACAGAGATGTACAAATAGGGCTCACTAGGGCACAATTCTTTGTCCTTTTCTATTTACCATAGTCCTCCTGACCATAATGGAAGAGCTCAAAACCAAATATTCATAGGAACTACTATATGTCGAGGACTTAGTTCTAAGAGCTGAATTTGTAGATTTAGGGAAGAAATCCCAGGTGTAGAAGCACTAGCGTAGCTAGAGTGTGTGCCACCCGGGGTGGCCCTTCTGTTTACCATTCTGCACTCTACAGAAAACACATATTGTCTACAGCACACCCATTGGATGTGCAATGTCAGTGTGCATAAATGACGGAAGACAAATGTTTGGAGAAAAACTAGGCATGTGAGGAATTGGACGTAGTGTGCAAGAGAGAAGACGGTGTTGGTTTGCGCCTGTGATGCATGTGGACGAGTGCTGGTCATTTGCAGTGGCCATGGAAGAGAGAGAGAGATGTGGAAAGATGTAATATGAAGTGGTGAAGACTGATCTCTGATTGTTGGTGTTAAAAAGGGGGAATCTAGCAGTAGAAACAAAAGATAAAACTAAGGCACTGGAGCAAGAAAAGGGTCTGCCATCCTGTTTGATCTCATGAAACCATCCCAGCCATGCTTACATCAATCTATCTATTTATCTATCTATCTGTCTATCTATCTATTTACATCCATACACACACACACGCATAAATACACACACACACACACACACACACACATATATATAGATATAGATGAACCAAATTTAATGACTGGCACTCGTGCCAGTGGAGCGTTAGCAGCACCATCCGAGCGGGATCACTGCCAGAGCAGCGTCTCGCTCCCGTGCCAGTGGCACGTAAAAAGCACCATTTGAGCGCGGTCGTTTCCAGCTTCGTCTTACTGGCAATTGTGCTGGTGGCACGTAAAAGCACCCACTACACTCTCAGAGTGGTTGACGTTAGGAAAGGCATCCAGCTGTAGAAACTCTACCAGATCAGATTGGAGCCTGGTGCAGCCATCTGATTCGCCAGTCCCTAGTCAAATCGTCCAACCCATGCTAGCATGGAAAGCGGACGTTAAACGACGACGATGATATATATATATATACATATATATATATTTGTATGCCTAAGACGCAAAGTAGTCGAACTTGTCTGATGTATCGATGTGCTTCACGTTTGTAACTAATAAACCATAACACTCAGATATCCAACAATGGCACCGAAAACTTCGTCACAACCTCACATCTTCTCACGCCACAATAAACACGCCGTCAGGTCCGGACAGGTCTTTTCACCGAACAAAAGGCCTTTACGACAGACAACAATAACGTCCGCCGCTACTGCTGCTGCTGCTGCTGTTGTCGTTGCTGCTGTTGTTGCCGCTGTTGCTGTTGTTGCTGTGTGTTTGCATGTATATACGTATATATTTATAGCGTACGTACGTACGTTCAAACGTATGTATGTATGTATGTATGTATGTATGTATGTATGTATGTATGTGTGTGTGTGTGTATGTATGTATGTGTGTATGTGTATATGTGTAAGTCTGTGTGTGTGCGTGAGTGATGGGGGGAAGGCGTGAGTATGTGTGTGTGAGTCCGTGCGTGCGTGCATACGTGCGGGGGTGTGTATGTGTGTGTGAGATTCTGTGCGCGTGCTAGCGTGCGGATGTGGTGTGGTGTGGTATGTGTGTGCGTGGGCGCGCGCGCTATTGTATATATGTACAATCATGGTGTTCCTACATTCATGAGGCCTGCTATTCGTATTGGCACTGGATGTCTTGCCCCTGGCTTATCTCAGGATCATATTGGTAGGAGTGGAGAAGGTCTGTGAGGTGCTGGGTCAGATTATTGGACCTAAAACTTTTGTTGGAAAAGGCATTGCCCCGGAGGAAGGCATGAGAGAGGCACTGGAACAGCCGCTCTGACTCACAGGGTTTGCACTTGAACCCAAAGAATTATTTCTATGAACTCTATTATTACAAACCTGATCACCTTCTCTGAACCTTCAAGCCAATCTTCTGTCATTTCAAATAGTTCTTTTTTTTGTCGGAGATTTAGAAACAAAATCCTAAGTTTACAAAATACAAAAATAAACTTCGCTATGCATTTATGGAAAACGACCAGTTCAAATAAAATACATCGTTGGAATTCTCTTGGCGTTTCGGCCCCACGAGCTCATCACATGAGAGATGGATTCGAACGATATAGAGAACTTAGATAGATCGCCCTCACAAGAACATCGACGGACATATATGGGTTTTTTCATTCTTTTTGTTTCCCTTTTCTGTCACGATGTATCGTCTGCTGCTTTTGTAAACTATTTTATATTTTCTAATGGTTTGTAGGTACGTGCTATTTCGTTATGCAATCATAATATACTATAAAGCATATTAAACGTTTCTATAAGTCAATACCATGCTCTACTGTGTTAGCAGGGCTCTTACATCACTTGTTGAGGCTATCTCTACAGATTCTCTATAGAAATTATAGCCAACACTGATTTTTGTTATTACGTTTCGTAAGCAAACAATAAGGTCGAAGATGAAAAATGAATAATGGGCATATATGCCATATTTCGGGGGTGTCTTTCTCCTTCATCAGCACCCATTAAACCATTAATCATCCCCAAACACATTGCTTAAAAAGCCCCAATATTTGAAACGGACGATCTCTCCGGCGATCTCTCTGACGAGAGAGGTGTGTGCGTATGTTTGTGTGTGAATGTGTATGTGTGTACGAATGTCTGCATGTGGGTTTGTGTGAGTGAATGTGTGTGCTTTTGCGAGTGGGTGCGCGGACGTGTGTGTGTGGTGTGTCTACACATACAAGCATTACATCATATAAAAATCAAAGCCGACATTTCGCGATGAGGAAGTTGGTTTCACTGTCCACAATAATCTAATCGACCGGTGATAAAAAAAACTAATAATCAAAAAACCCGAAACTGTATAATTAATCGTTCCACTATTTCCATATCAGTTGTGTCCCTTCCACGAATTCGTTGCCTTTAGCAACCCGTCTCTCAGTTCGTCTCCATATACTCACACACGTACATATATATATATATATATGCACACACACAGATATACATAAATACACGTCCAACAGATTTGACACCCATGTTGTTGTTATTATTATTATTATCAAGGTACTTCTTTCCGAAACTTCTAGTATTTTTTCGGTCGATCGACTGAAATCCGTCAATATGAGCGTCTACCCGTTTGCCGTCCCCAAGGGAATCAAGCTTTTGTGCGAGCTCTGCCAAAAGTCTGCCAACCTCGTCTGCACTAATTGTAAAGTGACTTATTATTGGTAAGAGGCCTTTTTTGTTGCTTTTTAATGTATTGGGGTGGGGTGGGGTGGCTTTTTGTTTGTTTCGGTTAGTTATGTTTTTCGTTTGTTTGTTTGTTTATGTGTTGTTGTGGTTGTTGTTCTTATTGTTGTTGTTATATTTCCCAGTTGTTCCGGCCACCAAACGTCGGACAAGGAGAGTGTCCATTCTTGTATCTGTGACAATCTCGCCAAAGTCAGACAACCTGAGAAATATGGAATTTCCGAAGAACAACGTCAAAAACGCAAAGAAGAAATTCGGCAGCTGAATGTCAGTCTCCCAACTCTTCTATTAATTCTTAGTTTTTTTTCCAGCAGCCCCTCTTAAGAATTTTCCATTGCTCAATAAACTATGGTAATTACAGGTACCACTAACACACTAGTCACTGAGTTGCAGAGTTTATTTTATTTATTTATCTATTTATGTTCACAGATTGAGATAATTCAAACTGCCACCACTAGAGCGCACCACCTGTTGTTTCAAGGATTACACGAACAGGCCCTGCCCGCAGCCTTGCATTCGGTTAAATTTTGTATGGAAATTTATGGACCGCAAAGTATTGAACTCATTCCTTCCTACCTCTGTCTTGGAGAGGCTTGTATTGGTAGGTATTTCTACCACTCAGTCTACCTAGTCATCATCATCATCATCATCATCATCATCGTATAATGTCTGTTTTCCATGTTGGCATGGGTTGGACGGTTTGACTAAAGCTGGTAGGCTAGAGAGTCGCTCCAGGTTCCAGTCTGACTTGGCCTGGTTTCTGCGGCTGGATGTCTTTCTTAATGCCGACTACTTTACCGTGTGAGCAAGGTATTTTTAACAAGGAACTGTGTGAGCACTTCAACGTGGCACCGGCATGAGTGCCGTGTCCATGGCACTGGCACAAAACTCTTGCAGGCCAATCTTCCTTCCAGAAGGAATGGCCTTCATACTTCTGCTGTGTCGGACGGGTCTTCTTGAGTACAGCAAAGGGCCAGGTATCCTGGTCCTTCGTCATTTTTGTCTCAAAGGTTCAGTGTCCTGAGGATGTCCTTCAGGACTTCGTCCCATCATGTGTGTATGTATTCTTGTTTGTATTTTTCAGTTTATGATTTTCCCTCCACTCTTTCCACCCTCCCCCACATTCGCAGTCTTTATTTATATTTTTTCTACTGTCATATCTACAATATTAAACACAGCCCCACTCCATACCCTACCCCACTGAAAATCTTAACACAAAACCTATTTTGGCTTTACATTCTCTCTCTCTCGCACACACTCACACTCTATCATTCTCACTCACACACACACTATTTCTATGTCTGTCTTTCTATCTTACTGTCTGCCTCGCTATCTACCTACCTACCTATCTATCTATCTATCTATCTATCTATCTATCTATCTATCTATCTATCTATCTATCTACCTGTCTATTTATCTATCTATCTATCTATCTATCTAACTACCTGTCTATCTATCTATCTACAAAGACCTTTCCAACTGTTTCAGGTTTAGGAAGACTTGCTGATGCCGAGCAGTATCTCTCTCAAGCAAACTGGATTGCTTTGACAAACCCCAAGTGTCCCAGTTCCATCTTGTACAACCTTCATCGCAATCTCGGCCTACTCTATGCTGCCAAAGGGGATTATGCAGAAGCTGCTCGTCATTTTGCTGATGATGTAAGTGAAATACTATGCTTGGCTTTCAATTTAGTTGGCTTTCCACTCGAGAAGGGCTCTCATTGAAGTCTTGAGTGGGAGTGAGAGGACAGGTGCAAAAGGTAAGGATGACCAATCAAGATCTGATTGAGGACCCCCATTTACTGTGGTCCCGAGCCATGTCTTTAACCTGTTCCAAAATAAATTCATAGCCCTAAACACCAGAAAAGAGGTTTTATTTTACTATGCCAAATAAATTTGAGCCTCTATTTAAATTTAAGCCTTTATTTAAATTTCAGCCCCCACCTAAATTTAAGTCTCCACCTTAATTTGAGCCTCTATTTACATTTGAGTCTCCACCTAAATTTGAGCCACAATCTAAATTTAAATTCCTCTCTTAATTTAAAACTTCCACCTAAATCTGTTCCTGTCATTCTCCTCTTCTAATGCCATTATCTTCATCCCAATCTCCTTCCAGTCTTTGACTTCATTTTTGGTTTTATTTCTTTCCTCTTTAGATTTACCATGCATCAGAAGAATATGGCACAGATTCCTTGAAAACATCCGGGGGTTACTACCACATGGCCAATGTTTTCTTCCGACAGAGCAAAATGGATATTGCAATGTCACTCTACAGACAGGTTTTTATCATTTTAATTATCAATTAATTGTCTTCTTCTTTAATCCAAAATACAATTCAGAGGTGAGGGGCAAGAACTTGGGACTTACTGTGCATCCTAAAGCTTTCTTTTTCTTTTATTATTACAACAATATTCCAATAGTGTAAAGGTGCGTGGCCTAGTGGTTAGGAGGTTGTGCTCATGATTGCATGATCATGGTTTCAATTTCCAGACTGGGTGGTGCATTGTGTTCTTGAGCAAGACACTTCATTTCCCATTGCTCCAGTCCACTCAGCTGGCAAAAAGGAGTAATCCTGTGAACCGTCCACATGGGGAATATATACGTCCCAGAAACTGGGAAACTAGCCCTGTAAGCCTATATGATTTGGGAAGGAACTTTGCTGTACTTTAATCACTGGATCAGGATTAGGGGAATATATTTAATTACAAAGAAACAAAGATAAGGATAAAAAAAAAGGGGGAGAGATAAAGCATCAAAAGATGTGGGAGCAAGTACACTCCAGAACAAATGGCACAGTCAGCTGTGCCCTGTGGACATGACCATGATGGTGTTGCCATGGAGAATGACCAGTGATACTCAATGCAGTAGCCATCCCACCTTTTGTGGCTCATTTCTCAGATGGGCCACAGTTATTCTGACCTCATGGAGGAAATCTGGAGTACGGATTCCAAGAAAACCTGAAGTTTTGAATGCAAGTGACACAAAGCAGCTGGTCAGTCTCCTATATCTAATTATTTCTCTCTCCTTTTACTGTTTTAATTTCAAAACTAATCAATTTAATTATAATTTATAAATTTAAAACTAATCAAAGACACATTCAATGTTTTATGATTGTTGAAGGTGACCAAAATTTGGCACAACTACTTGTTAGAAATTGCTTCCGACAAGATAAAGAAATTGTCCAGTCCCAAGACATTAGCAGCTGTTAATCTAACATCAGAACACAGAACCGGACTCGGTGAGTGAAGGGAATGAATGGCATTCCTTTATCGAATTGATAGTCTGAAGAATAAGAGGAAAGAGTGCATGGCCCAATGGTGGTGGTGGTCGTCGTGGCAGTGATGGGATGAGGGGTGGGTTATTGCAGCAGTGACGGTGGTGGTAGGGATAGTAGAAATAGT
Source organism: Octopus bimaculoides (assembly GCF_001194135.2). Classification (NCBI taxonomy): domain Eukaryota; kingdom Metazoa; phylum Mollusca; class Cephalopoda; order Octopoda; family Octopodidae; genus Octopus; species Octopus bimaculoides. The sequence continues at coordinate 25,068,586 of NC_069006.1, forward strand.
GATGGTGGTGGTGATGATGATGATGGCAAGGGCAGTAGTGGTGGTAGCAGCAGCAATGGAGGTGGAGGTAGCGGCAGTGATGGTGCTGTGTGGTTGTGGTGCTAGTGCCGATGTTGGTGGCGACAATGGTGGCGGTCGCGTTTGTGGGGGGGGGGGGGTAATAGTGGTGATGATCATAGTAGTGTCAGTGATAGCAGCAGCAGCAGCAGCAAGGGTGATTGTTTTAGTGGTGGTGGCCAGTAGTTGACTGGGTTTGTACAGTTTATGCTGTGTTCCATTTGCAGAAAACCAAAGGGACAGCCTGTACGTGGGCCAGGATTAGGGTTAAGGTTAGCGTAATGAAATTTTGAATGGATCTGTCTCGTTTCTGCAGAAAAAAAGGGTTAATTTTGTTTATTGTTAATTTTCTTCATTGTGACAGATGAAACAGATGAAGCAGAAGGTATCCAGGTTTTGAGTACCATTTTCGATATCTGGGAATCTAGCCACAAGAAACACTCAAAAGATTTAGCTGAGTCCAGCCTTGCATTAGCCATGTTGTTCTACTGCCTCGAACAATATGACAAGGTAAGACGTGGTTATTTCCCTTTGACGTTTCAGGTCTGAAGGAGACAAAATGATAATAATAATAATTATTATTATTATTCCTACCACACATCCATATACACAATTATTTCTTTTTACCCAAAATTACAATAGAATCAATTGATTTAGATATAGACATAGTAAGTTGAGAGATTTTGTTCCATTGTAAACCAAAGGTGGGTAGTTTTAGACAGGTTAGTTAATAAGATTTCCAAATCTGTTTTCTGATTGCAGGCAAAGAAATTCTGCAACAAGGCATACCAAGTTTGCGAAGACAAAGAATATACTGAGATCATCCTTAAGTTTCTGAATTCCAGTAAAGAACTCTCTCCATAATTTGTTCACCATTGAACAATTCCTATCATAGTAGGTGCATTAGGTATGATAAAAAAATATTCAGACGAATTCATAACAAAAACACCAGGACTAACAAGAATATATAACATACAGAAAATAGCACCACTAGGCACCGCACACATCCTACGTAAAACACTTTCAATACATTGAAAATAAGAGCATCACAACAAACCACAGCACATGCCCAAGGCACACAGAGCTGTGCTCGGTAGTGTAGTGAAAGCACATGATAAGAATAAGACGACTGAATAATAATAATAATAATGATAGTAATAATCTTTTCTACTTTAGGCACAAGGCCTGAAGTTTGGGGGAGGGGACAAGTCGATTACATCGATCCCAGAATTTCATTGATATTTAATTTATCACAGGTAAGTACCGCACATACATTACATGAAGTACATTCAATACAGCAAAAATAACACAACACGAACAAAACACTGTATTTAACCAAGGCACACAAAGCTGATGACAATAATAATGATGATGATGTTGATGATGAATATTTTTGGAATAGATTAAAACAAAAACAAAAACACCGTGTTAAATTTGATTCTTGATTTTATTGTTTTATGCAGATATTTTTCAAGGGACTTTTAGCGGTTTATTGCATTATTTAAACTCCTTTAGTTCCACATGGTGGTGCAATCAAATTCGGCCAATCACAAGCTTCTTTTGTTGGATCAAAGAACAAAGCTGTGAAGAGACAAAAAAGAGAAAGAAAGAAAACTGTTAAGTGATGTAATCTTACATATGTAACATAGTGAGCTCATTCCCCCTAACTACTACTACTACTACCACCATCACTACTATTAGTACTGCTGCTACTACTACCACCGCCACCACCACCACCACCACTACTACAACTGGAATAACCAGATTTAATTTCACAGTGAAAAGGGTTAGACTTACAAGCAGGACATTTCACATAACCATGGAACTTGTCCCGTAAACAGGAATAATAGAATTTACAACTGCGACTGTAGTCAGGGTAGTTGCCATCCCATAATCCTGTGCAGTTTGGGGCTGTACCACATGGTGGGTCCACTTTATCAAGGCTGCAAAAAAAAAGAAACAGAAAAAAAAGTAAAGTTCGTCGTAACTCTGAGTGGTCGTTAAATAGGTAGGTCGTTAAATGAGGACAGTCTGTATATATATATAAACACTATGCTCATTATTATATTAGGTGACATACAAATGTACGTACGTACATACATATTATGAGTTCCAATGTAGTTTTCATCAACAAAATGTCATTCTTATGGTATGTGTTAATCCAGACACTTTCAGAGGGATTGAACTTTGAACCAATGTTTTTGTAAAGCAAGCTTCTTAACCATACAGCCACAGCTACATTCACACTTTACAACAATACATACTATATATAAAATACACATGAAATATATACTTACTAATCACAATACATATAGAGCTTATTTACCACAAGATCATGAGGACAGGATATGTTTACAGTTTTACCATCTTTGCAGCGATAGAACCATCTGCATCCTCCGATGTATAAACCATTCTGTTTGTTTATACAAAGAGTACTCTGGTTACCCTTTTCAGGAGAAACTGTTGCTTGATTTTGTTCAGGTAGATGTGTGGTAAAACTGGTGCTTTGAGCTGAAATTTTATAGAAACAATTTGGGTAAAATTAAAATGTTTATTTGAATATTAAGGGGGAAAAACGAAAAATGTTAGCAGTGAGAGAAAATTTTTAAAAATTGTCTGAAATATCAATTTCAAATGTTGGTACAAGAGCAGAAATTATTAGGGGAAGAGTAAGTTGATTACAGTGACCCCAGTATTCAACTGGTACTTATTGACCCTGAAAAGAAAAAAGGAAAAGTCGACCCTCGGTAGAATTTGAACTCAGAACGTAAAGTTGGATGAGGTTCCGTTTAGCAGTTTGCCTGGTATGCTATCAGTACTGCCAAGAATTGTCTAAAATATCAAAATTAAAACTAGAGGGTGAATAGGGGACCCATGCCAGTTGTGAGCTGTCAGGACACTGACCCCTTCACAAATTCCATGCTTCCTGATATTCACCAACTCTATTCCCGATGTGTCTTTGTGCCTTTTCCTTTTTGTCGCTCCTTTAATGTTCACTTTTCGGTCTTCTTCTGTTTTATTCTGTGTGCTGTGCATCTACTATTTGCCTTTCATTGCTGTCTTTCTTGCTAATTGTGTGGATTTATATATATGTGTATTTTCTCATAACATGTGCCTGATGTAATCTTAAGTCCTGAATTTATATCGAAATTATTAAAGTTTTCAGACGATTACGAAAAAAACAGGAACAACAAAAAAAACCTCCATCCTTTTATGAGATACTTTTTTGTACAAAACTACCCCCAAATCTTCTTAAACTGTAAAAATTATTAGAAAAAGAAAAGAAAAATCCAAAATGTCCTTACCGAAAATACAACTGAAGAAAATTCCCAAAGTTAAAATGACAACTGGAACTTTCATGGTTCTTTTATAGCAGAAAATTTCTGATAAAATCTATTCTTCTAATTACTGGAATCGTCCCCTTAGAACTCCTTGCAATACAGCGCTACCATCAATAGTGTTAACATCCAAACTATGATATTTCTCTGTTGACAACTTTTCCTGAAACAACATTCCTGGATGTGGATTAAAATAAATTCCTTGCGGTAGATTAACACAGGAATGGTAATCTCTTTAAACATACACAGTTTGTAAAGTTAATTAACCTCAGGTTCAGCTTTTTAAGGTGAAGTTTCAATGTCACAGAGAAAGATGGATGAAAAGGAAAATAATTTAATCTTTCTTTAAATATTTGTAGAAAAACATTTGGTTTTGTTTTCTTTTTTCTTTTTATCATGTAAAATATTTTATTTTTTTACCTGTTTCTGTCATTGGATTGTGGCCATGCTGGGGCACTGCCTTGAAGAGTTTTTTGATGAGAAAATCAACCCCAGTACTTTTTTTAAGCCTGGTACTTATTCTATCAGTCTCTTTTGCTGAATTGCTATGTTACAGAGACATAAACAAAGCAACACTGGTTGTCAAGTGGTAAAGAAAGCTTTTTAATCACACAGCCATGCCCCTCCCTTGTTGAAATTATATTTTGAAGTTGCTCCATTATAAAATAAAAACAAAAAAAGAATTTGTAGTCTTTTTGTAGGTCAGGTGGAAAATTGTGCTGGAATTCATTTTTGAAGTTGAAAACCAAAGATTAAATATTGTAACGATGTGTTTCTGTTTGTATAAGAAATAAATTTGCTTTGCAAGACAGGTCTTTCGCATTAGGAGAGAAATGTTTGTTGGGGAAATAGTAAATACATAAATACTTGGTAAATATCTAACAAATACAACCACAGAAGAGCAAATGTCATGTAGATCAAAGAAATGTCAGCTTTGTTTGAGGGTAAATGACATTAAAAGTGAAGGTAGAGTACAAAAGTTCAAGTCCAGTTAGCAGCGGTTGAGTTGTTTTTTTTTTTCTTTTCTTTTTATTCATATTTTTTTGTATTCTGTCACTGGTTTCAGTCATTTGACTGTAGCCATGCTGGAGCACCACTTTTTGTTGAATGAATTGACCCTAAGTGCAAGTGTGGCTGTGTGGTAAGAAGTTTACTTTCCTGCCACATGGTTCCAGGTTCAGTTCCAGTGCGTGGCACCTAGGCAAGTTTCTTCTATCAGCCTTGGACCGACTGAAGCCTTAAACTGGTGTGTGTGTATCCTCCACCAGCATTTGACAACCGGTGTTGGTGTGTTTACATCCCTGTCATTTAGCAGTCTGGCAAAAGAGACTGATAGAATAAGTACCAGGTTTAAAAGAAATAACTGGCTTGATTCATTTGACTAAAAAATTCTTCAAGGCTGAACCCCAGCATGGCCACAGTCTAATGAGAGAAACAAGTGAAAGATAAAAAAAAAATAAGTAAACAAAAATTTTCAATTTCAAATATATTTGGAAATTTTATTGACAACATTGAGATCCATAAATTCCAATCATGTTAATTTAATCAATTAGTTAATTAATTTTAAGTGGGTCAGCATCGATGTTTGAAACACAAACTTCAACTGTAAGTTCGCTCAGTAGGTTTTCCAACGAGATTTTCAACTGCGACAGGTAACCCCTTTCTGTGTTGCTGTGCTCACAGAGGAGCACCGAGGATCCATTATGGATTGCATCCAGTACATCATGATGGGACATCTCACCGGAGACATAGAGGTCAGCCCTGACACCCCTGAGGACAGTGGAGCCGGAACCAGCACACACAGCAACCGTCTTTATGGTTTTATCGGCTGAAATGAGAGAAAGAAGAGAAACTTTTAGATTACAAAAGAATTTCAGTTAAATTTACACACAACAGGCACAGGTGTATATTAAGTGGCTCCGGCCCCTGAAAGGACCAGCTTGTATGTGCAGAAGACAGAGATTTTACTTAGTTTGATGTGTTTTATACCAAGTACACCAAATCACCACAACTCCCAGTCCCTTGTTATTTCCTTAGTGAGGCCCAGTATCTAAAGATCCTTTGTCCCATGTCTTTCTCAGTCAACTCCTTTCCACAGTTAGGGCTCGGCACTTCTTTTCACAGCTCTCCTCATCCATACAAACATACATATACTGCGTATAAGACATAAAGGGTCTTTCCTGTGATTATATATTTAATTGTTCTCATGAAAGAAGTGAAACAAAAAGAAAACACAAACAGCAAATGAGGGGGGGGGAATACAAAAAAAAGATGAGATTGAAAGAAGGAAAAAGGGAAAGAAATGATAAAGGGAGAATTAGGGGAAAAAAGGGAAGGAAAGAAGAAAAGAAACTCACTGAAAGAGAATCCTGGTCCATGTGCTGTGGCTACTCGAAGATGGGGCAATTTGAGGTGTTTCTTGATAATTTCAATTGCTTCTGTCAAAGTAATACTAGTCTGGAGTTTAGCAATTCTACCGATTCCAGTATCTGGCATTGGAGGCTAGAATATTGGAAAGAAAATAATAATAATAATAGTAATAATAATAATAACAATCCTTTCTACTACAGGCACAAGGCCTGGAATTTGTTAAAGAGGAGACTAGTCGATTACATCAACCCCAGTGCTTGACTGGTACTTATTTTATCAACCCCGAAACAGTGAAACGCAAAGTCGACTCTGGCAGCATTTGAACTCAGAACACAAAGACAGATGAAATGCCACTAAGTATTTTTGTCCTGAGCAATAACGGTTCTGCCAGCTCAATAATAAATGCCCTGAAGCAGTCCCAGGCACAGGCTCTCATGGCTTCTGATCTTAACTGATTGGAAGTGTCATCATGGACATTGTTTTGTCTTGGTGTAAAAGATGGGCGACAGCAAATATTCTGCTTAATACCACAGATTTGCTTGTCAGTTGTTTGGCCTTAACCAGTTGAGCATGTCTCTTGGTGGCTGACGATATGTGCATCTCTGATCATGAGCAGAAGTAGTGGGGGAGCATCATAGTCATGTGTTGAAAGGGATTCTTTTGGGGAGGTTGAATAATTCATTCTTGGAAACATGGGTGTTTCGTTCATCATCTTTAAATAGCCCTTATTCAGGGACCTTTTGAACGACATGGACTACTGAACATGAAGAAAATTCTAACTGGGCCCCACCTGCAAGGTCATGTGCTGTTTATCTTGGTCACCATTGTGCACACATATGGTTGTGATGCATGTGCCTGGTGTACCCTTATCAGACGGGGAGTCATGATGGGTATATTGGGCTTCGTATATTTGTACCCCAGTGTCACTTTGATGGCATGCACTGCTCTCTCACTCAATAATAATAATAATAATAGTATATCTGTACCTTAGCAACTTCAGTGAAAACAGGGTCTTGTATAGAATGCGACTTCAAAATTTGGGCAATGGTTTGTAAAGAAGATTTCTTACACAAGAATGAAACAAAGAAACCATCTTCTCTGGCTGAATCACTGAAAAAAAATAAAGAAAAAGGAAAAAGATAAATAAGGAAATTATACAAAATTTAATTCTTTCTCATT
>NC_069006.1:25076379-25077527 GCF_001194135.2 Octopus bimaculoides
CATCAAGACCTTGAAGCTATGAGGTAATCCATAATGAACTCAAAAGAACGTGAATAGATATGTATTACATTTGACAGAATAATCTGAATGCTAAAGGATTAATGTATCTTTTAGCCAAGACAGAAGCACATTGCTCGTAATTCCTACATAGCAGCAGACCCCCAACCCTTTTTGCATCACAGACTGGTTTCGTGCAAAACAATTTTTCCACAGACCAGAGGATCAAGTGCATAACAAAACAATAAAGTACATAATATATAATTTAATCAGTACATAGACAGATCGCCATATATATATATATATATATATATATATATATATATGAGTTCATACTTTACCAAATGCACTGAGGAGCCAATCATTAACACCATTCTTCAAAGCATCGCAACTAGTGTGGGGGGAGTAGATGGCGATTCGATTTTCAATGGCTCGGACGATTAATTTCTGCTTCCAGGAACTCTGGCAAAGTCGTTTTAAAGGACTGAAAATAGGAGGATGATAAGACAAAATAAAATTAGCCTTTAAGTCGATAGCTTCGTTTAATACTTCAGGAGTGAGATCGTTGGTGAGCAGTATTTTAGAGACATTGTGTGGTTGAGTTGGTTCAACTAACAATCCAACATTATCCCAACTCTCTGCAAGAGACGGCGGCATAAATTCATTGAACAAGGCCACTATTTTGGATAAGTTTCCTTTTTTGCTTGATGACATCTCCAAAGATGATAACGATTGCGAACACAAGTTTTTCTGGCAGATCGATGCGATCTTAGGCGGTATTTTAAGACGGCTAATTCGAAGGAAGAACCTGCTGTTGACAACGACCCGCGACAGAAATGTCATTTCATTACAAAACACGTGGATTCAACTCTTTTGTTATTGAAGATAAAAACAAAAATAAGAAACAATACAAAACCAAAAACGGGACACTGAAATTGAGGAAAAACGAATTTGGGTACTTTTTATTTTATGAGTGTTGGGTCACCACCAGTCTAATATAGTTGTAGGCATGACCGCATGATAAGAAGCTTGCTTCTCAACCATGTAGTTTTGGGTTCAGTCCCACAACGCAACACCTTGGGTAAGTGTCTTCCACTATAGTTCCGGGCCGACTTTGGTAGGCGGATACTAAGATTAAAATAAAAACAAAA